>NC_137200.1:3057700-3250200 GCF_960531495.2 Zeus faber | reverse complement strand
GTGGCTGCATGCAACAGGTAAAACCCCCTTCCCCACACACACTCAGGAGAGGAGCCCTGTCATGACACGTGTCTGCTCTGGGGCTTGTTCTATCAAGCCCCCTCTCCACAATAAACAGTGTTTTCTTAACCCTATCATCTGTGTCTCTGTGCCGGAGGTCCCTGATATGGTAGGTGAAACTGCCACGATGTCCTTTTTGAAAGGCTAAATACAGAGCCGGTGCAAAATAATATTTTGGACAATAAGTTCACAGCCCTAGTATACCCAGTTACGTTGAATGTTGACAAAACAATGCATGGTTGTGAATTGTGTGCATTATTTACCGTCAGAGAACTATGTGTGATCAAAGAAGAGTGTGTGTTTCTTTTCATGTCCAAACTGAACACATATGATATCTATCTTCTAGTCATGCTGAAAGTTGACTCAAGTCACATTGTGTTTGTTCATACTGTAGTATGTAGTTCTTCATCAAAGTTACAGTCTTAGATGCCTTAATCTAATAATTTCACAACATTGCCAGTGCAAGCCTCCTGGATGGATGGAAAAACTTCGCACAAACTTCCCCTCGTATCGCATTTTGTATATTCTATATATTTTTTATATATCTGACTATTTTCTGTTTTCAATTAAATTTTGTATTTTTTGCCTTTTTGTTTATTTGACGTTTTTGTATTATTTTTTTACTTCACTTTTGATACTATATAATTGTATTATAAATTGTATTCTACATCTTTCTTCGGGCTGTTAAGCTCTTTCTTTTATTGTTATGCTAATTGTCTATAGAGAAAGGCACGAAACCTCACCAGAACAAATTCCTAGTATATGTAAATGTACATGGCGGAATAAAACTTATTCGGATTCTGGTTTTAAAAGGAAGATCCCTTGAGAAAGGACTGGAAAGAGAGACCGAGACCCCTCTCTCAGGATGGCCAGGCATAGAATTGGTCTCTAAAGGTATGAAATACCCATATACAACCAGTTATCCTAGAATCATCATAATATAATATCAAAAGCATAAAATCCAATAATAGTCATAGTGAGGGGGATGGACGGCTCCTGGTCAACATGTTTTTCGATTTGATTTGACCATCAAACTACTTGTTTACAGGAAATATGGGGAACTCAAGTGGAACTTCAGAGGGTATGCACTTTATTTTAGCAAGCAACTTTAATAATTGTTAGCAATGTGGCCCACAATGCGGGCCGCACAGCCCCAGGGTCCTCAAATCCTCATTGGACCAGACTAATAACCTCCATCTGAGGGAAACATCAGAATCAGAAGCAGAAGCAGTACATTTTTAATGTAAAGGGATTCAGACAATTAAGAAAAAAGCGTCAGCTTCAGAACTCAAAACAGACAAAAAAAATAGCCTGAAAAAATTAAAATAAAGAAATAAAACTAAACATAATTTAAAAAAGCCAAATATTGAGAAATAGCTAAATATATAAAACTATACAGAATGAACTATAAAAACAGGTATTGCATATAAAGTATAATTTGTTACTTTGAACTTACTAAATTATTACTACAATCTACAGTGTTTAAGGGTTACTGACAAATAAGGTTTTTAAAGGGGAGTAAAAAAGAACATTGAGATACAGGCATTTATAGATTTTTATTTTGTAAAACATAATTTGTTTAGTTTGTTTGTTTGTTTAATTAACATAATTTGTAAATAACGACATACGTGAATAAACAAAATTCACATATGTCTATTCAGTTGAAAGACTTTTTGAGATTCAATTCAGAGAAGATATTTGACATAATGTGTTAATTTGGTAAGAATGTCAGGCGGTCCAACCATAAATCAAGCCTAGCAGGTTGGGAGAAAAGCAGGAGAATGCGGGGAAAGAGACAGGAAGAGAAGGGAGGAGACGGATAGGTTTGAGAGGAACAAATGGATTGCATTTTGCATAAACGTCTCTATCTTCCTCTTTCATGGGCTCTTTTTCAAAACACACCTACACACACATCTCTTCACCCTCGGTCACACTGTAGCCACTCTGAGATGTAGTAATCACAAATATGTAGAGCAAGATACACATGCACACACGCACGCATGCACACACACACACACACACACACACACACACACGCACGCACGCACGCACGCACACAAACACACACACACACACACACACACACACAATTACAGTCCCAGCGCTGACAGATAAAAGAACACCTGCATCAGTGGCAGGACTCTGGAAGCTTGTGTGTCTAAGAGATAAAAGCCTTATGCAACATACGCCATCCATCCCATAATTACCCTCTATGTCACATTGGCTCTCATGTCCATCCACCCTCACTTTGCCCGCTCCCCCCTCACACACGAACACACACACACACACACACACACTCACACAGACACCATGTTGAAAAAAAGTATTGGGTTTCCGTGCTTTTGGACGACATTGATCTGTAAAATATAAACAACTACCATCGTCTAAATCAGGGATCCTTCATTTATTTCATGTTCATTCATGCTATTCTGCTCGCACGTACAGAAAACAGTGTCTAAGATCACGTCACGCTGTGATGTGACATGTCATTATATAAATATTTGTGTGAGTACGTGTGATTCCAATTTGGAAAAAGAAAACCGACACAGCCTTTTCAAAGCGCATTAGAGCACATCGCTCCAGAGGCAGAGGGGCTGAGACGTCTGATGTTAGAGTTACTAAAAAAATTCTATCAATATCCAAATCCTTCCTAAAATTCAACACTGGGCACACTGAAGACGAGTGAGAGGCTTTGACGTGGCCTAATTAAAAGTATTGTAAATGGCTAATGTTTCACTGAGTCAGAATGATGGCGCTCAATGTAGACTCCACTAGGACAGGGGGGACACTTGAATCTCCCTCATCATTAGCACTTTTCTTCTGCTGTTCTGACATTTTCAGGGAGAGAGAGAGAATGAAAGAAAGAAAGTACAGACGAGCCTGCAGGACTGGAGTCTGAAATGTTCTCTCTACTGCATCTTCATACATATAACTCGATAGGGCTCGAGACAAGAGACCAATTTCTGAGTAAAAATGCAACGTTTTTGGCGATGCAATGTTCTGGCAACAAAAGTAGCTTTTCTTTATATACATGGCCTTGTCTTGTGCTTAGTGTAAGAAAGCCATATCAAACATGTTATAATCTTTTGGTAGTTGACATATGTGGTGGTTCTAGGTTTATTTTTCCTTCATGAAAGTCATATGGGTTGCATGCCAAACTACTGAAAAATGTATGTGGCGTTTTCAGCTTACAATTACCGCAAAATGTGTCCCCCAGTGTGACATGAAAGTAAAAGCAGTAAAATCTATTTCCATATAAATGGTAATTCTTTCAGAAACTCCCCAGGTATTGTACTTCAATTGAAAAGGTATTACAAGCCCCCATAATTGTAATTATTTCTATTTAAAAAGGAAAAAAATGTATTTGTGTGTACAATAAGATAATACTGTTTTGTTTTAACCTAATGGTCATTTTTAGGCTTGGTTGTAATGACCAAGCATTTCCTTAGAGCTCATCTTGGAATGTTCACATGCTTTTATGTAATATAATGTTTCATAAGATGTAACTTTTTCTACCACCCTTTTGAGGTTCTCACTCCAAAGGATGACAAAAATAGCCCCCTCCGGCGGTTGTGGCAGAAAAGTGACAAAAACAGATAATTCGGGGATAAAAACGTACCCTATTTTGACCGCATGTGCCCTTTTAAATAACAATATTGTGTCACACCCTAGGATCAAGGATTTAGCGACACAATTTAACTAATCAGTGCTTGTGCTGTGGGGATGGTGTGGTTTGAGCAGCCACACCTGACCTGGATCTAGGTAATTGGGGGCCCAGGATCAGAGTTGCTGCATCCCTGTTGTTCGTTTGTTGGTCTAACGAGCAACACGTAAAATCCCCATCCCCACACACTCTCAGGAGAGAAGCCCTTGTCATTACACATCTCCATCTGCTCCTGGGCTCTCTACAATAAACTATTGTGTCTTTCAACCCCTTCGTCTGTGTCTCTGTGCCAGAGGTCCCTGACATTGCCACTTGGATGGCATGTGGTAGGCAAAACTGCAACACTGGCACCTGAACAGGAACTCTCCAGCAGAGGGAAGAGACACAGAGGGGCGAGACACAGAGGGGCCACCCGAAGACGCCCTGGAGCCACCAGCGGATCAATGGGTGGCCCCAACACCAACCCTCTCCCAACTGGCAGCAGCAGCAACCAGGGGGTCCAGCGGAGAACCAGGGGAAAAGCAGCTGCAGCAACCACCACAGGTAACCGCAGGTGGCTAGCTACTCCGCCCAGCAGCCACTGCCAGGACTATCCAGCAGCCCAGCAGCCAGGCCACCCCTCCAAGCAGCCCCCACAACAGCCAAGTCCGGCCACGCCTTCACCAGCCAGCACAGCAGCCCGAGGCCCCACGCTCTGGAAGGGATAAGGGGGCAGTCTGTCGTTGCACAGGGGGAAGGAAGCCGGTGGGCTGTGCTGTTCTGGGAACCAGGTCCCCTGGAAGGGGACCAGTTCATTTTCTTTGGACATTTGTTGGTGTGGCAGTTTCGCCACCATACGCCACCCAAGTGGCGTTTTCAGGGCCCTCCGGAACATATACGCAGAAGACAGGGAGTTGTAAACAACAATTTATTTGTAGAGAGTGGGCTAGCTGGAATTTATCCAGGAGCAGATAAAACATGTCATGACACAGGCTCTCATCCCGAGTGTGTGTGGGAATGGGGGTTTTAACCTGTTGCTCGTTAGACCAACCAACAAGCAACAGGTATGCAGCCACCCTGATCCCAATCACCTAGATCGAGGTCAGGTGTGGCTGCTCACCACACCATCCCCACACCACATACCCTCAACACCAAACTGAGACGAGGGAGACTACCTGACCCGAAGCCTACCCCCCCACCCCACCCCAGAGAAGCAGAGCAGAGAACAAAGAAAACAATCCTAAAATAAAGACATAGAACAGACATAGAATGTAATATGTGAGATCTCCTTGGAAAGAGTGGGCCATCACCAAACAGACTATATGCCTCAGCATTTAGACGTCACTTGGTGGTAGAATTATATCATTCATTAACATTGATAATTTTTTCTCTCACATGTGTGGTAGGCGAAACTGCCACAGCGCTTTTTTGAGTTTCATTTATATGAAATAATGCATATGATTTTCTATGAAAATTATAGTTATTTATGTTTTTTTTTAATATAAATGTTCAAAGTTCCCGAAACCATGTCCTTCACTAGTTTGATTGAAATGTACAACAAATTAAATTATTCATTGTGTAAGTTAACATGATAAATCACATATGAGTATTATTATTATTATTATTATTATTATTATTATTATTATTATTATTATTATTATTATTATTATTAATAATAAATTGCTCAGATGTACTAATTCTTCAGTTCCAGCCAGAATAGCAGCTCTGTGCTCCTCAGAACAAGCTCAAAGCAGACCATTAAATAAAAAAAAGGTGGTTAACAGGATAGTTGTGTGTATGTGTGTATATGATAGTTGTATGTGCTCTGGATTATTTCATTGGAAAAAGTGCACTGGGCAGAAAAAAGGAAAGGAAGAATAGGAAACACTGCAATAGACTTAAAAAAGAGACCTAAAACAAATTCCAATGCCTACTCTGTGGCTTTAAAATGCTGTGGAATCAATGTTTTGAAATTCATGGAGGTGGACATGATTATTATTATTATTATATATATTTTTTTTTTCTTTCTGACCAGACAACAATAATATATTATTTTGTACACAACACCTCCACAGGCACGGACTTGCTGACTTGCCGCTGGCCTTCGCGAATGCAGGCCTAATGTAGTGTTTGTTGAGGAAAGAGGTTGTGTGGGACACCGAACACATGGCCTAGTTGGGAGCGAGACATCTATCTGCCAGCGATGACCACCGTGTCTTCTGATATTCGCGACAGTCAGCAGTAAATCACATGGAGAAGGAGCACTCCAGCCTCCGGGGACACAGTGGCAAGGTTGTGTGATTGGTAGGGTGGGGTTACTGCGCTGTGTTGTTCCACAGCCACACTCCACTTCTGTGCAATAATGTGTAATAAACTGTGCAATAGTCTCTTATACTGTAATAAGTTAGACTATTCCATTATTAGCCGTATCTGTACTGATGTAAACATTGTATACATTGCTGTATACATATTATTATTTTTATTTATATTCATCATATAGACAAATATCCACTATATTCGTATTTATACCATTCAATATTCTGTAATAAAACTGTTATAAGGTTGAAAAATTAGATTTATTATTTAAAATTAAATTATTGTTAGAAAAATTATTTTGCTGAATGCTCTGTTTTCTAATAAACAATGAAGAGGAAAAAGGTTTTGGTCTCAAAGTGAATTTATTATCTTGTACAAGAGATGTGGATCAGAGATGTGCTTAAGGCAGCTCTCTGGGATCAACAGTTTATTTTGGGAAGTCAGAAACAATATATGGCGTCACAGATTCGTAAACTCTGCGACGGTTGAAAGGGTGCATTGTGTGTTGTTCTCGCTCTCCGCAGCTGCATCGCGGTGAGGCCTAAACACTGAGCTGAGCTGTGTTTGGACTGTCTGTGGGAAGTTACACTGTGTGCTGATATGTGATTACAAAGATTTACAAGGACATGTGTTCTTCTATGTTCTTCATTCTGTGTGTGCATAAATGTTTCTGTGATTACATAGATTTAGATATATTGTTACACACACACGTTTATATGGTCATGGTTATACAACATAGCAAAGTAATTAATAAAATTCCCATCACTAACCTATCCATTATCATTATCATTATTATTAGTAATTTCCCCCCGGGATTATTAAAGTATTTCTGATTCTGATTCTGATCAGCCGTGTCCATATTGTTATACATATTATTATTATAATTTTCTTTTATTTTTTATTTTATTCTTAATGTACAGAATTATCAGCTATATTCATATTTATACCCAGTTGATACATTTATTTATTTATTTATTTATTTAGAGCATTTAGCAGATGCTTTTGTCCAAATTGAATTACAATAGGTACATTAGACTTGAGAAAGAGAAACCACAACATATCATAGTCACTATGGTAGGAAAGATTGAATAAAAATTGAGCATAGTGGCTGCTACATAGCAAGGACAAGTGCATAGTAAGTACTACAATATAAGTGCTAGTAAACATACAAGTGCATGCATGTTTTGTTTTGTGAGTGTGTATGTGTGTGTAAGTGTGGATGTGTGTGAGGGATGGAAGGGGTTAGGGTCAGGCTATGCGGAGTCAAGGTGAAGTTTGAATAGTTGGGTCTTGAGTCTCTTGCTGAAACAGCAGACTCTGCTGTTCTGACGTTGGCCGGGAACTCGTTCCACCACTGAGGAGCCAGAACAGAGAAGAGTCGTGACGTCGCTGAGCGAGCATTGTTTGCTCTTAGCAATGGCGGTACCAGCCGGCCAGCTGAAGCGGTGTGATCGCGCTGGGGCGTGTGGTCCGACCAGTTTGGAGGTAGATGGGTGCAGTTTTATTGACAGCCTTGAAGGCCAGTACCATTGTTTTGTATCTGATGCAAGCTGCAATGGGGAGCCAGTGAAGGTCACAGAGGAGGGGGGTTACATGGGAGAACTTTGGTAAGTTGAACACGAGGCGTGCTGTGGCATTCTGGATATGCTGCAAAGGTTTGATTGCAGAGGCAGGGAGTCCAGGCAGGAGGGAGTTGCAGTTGTCCAGGCAGGAGATGACAAGTGCTTGGACCAAGAGCTGTGTTGCTTCCTGTGTGAGGAAAGAGCGGACCCTGCAGATGTAGTAGAGCGCATATCTACAGTATCGGGCGAGGGGGAGCAGGATAGTTGGTTGTCGAGGATCACGCTCAGGTTCCTTTGCGATCGATGAAGGTGATACTGTGATGTCCTCGACAGTGACTGACAGGTCCATGTGAGGGCAGTCTTTCCCTAGGATGAAGAGTAGTTTGGTCTTCTCTAGGTTCAGCTTGAGGTGATGTCCAGTTGTCCAAGTGGAGATGTCTGCCAGACACGCCGAGATGCGGGTTGCAGTGTGGATGTTGGAGGATGGGGTAAAAGAGACAGTTGGGTGTCATCTGCGTAACAATGGTAAGAGAAACCGTGTGAGGTGTTAACCGAGCCTAGTGATCTAGTGTAGAGAGAACAGAAGTGGTCCTAATACTGAGCCTTGGTGGACACCAGTGTCAAGAGAACAGGGTTTGGATAGGGAGCCGTTCCAAGTTATCTGGTAGGTGCGGTTTGTCAGGTAGGATGAGAACCAGGATAGAGCAGAGTCAGCAATGCCAGCGAGAGTACAGCGAGAGTGGAGAGGAGAATTTGGTGGTTAACTGTGTCGAACGCAGCAGACAGGTCGAGGGGAATGGGGACCGATGAGAGGGACGATGCTCTGGCAACGCGGAGGGACTCAGTCAGGGAGAGGAGGGCCATCTCAGTGGAGTGTGCAGTCCTAAAGCCTGACTGATGGGGGTCAAAGAGGTTGTTTTGAGAAAGATAGGAGGACAGTTGGTTGTAGATGGCGCATTCAAGGGTTTTAGAAGGAAATGAAAGAAGAGATACAGGTCTGTAGTTTTTGATGTCAACTGGGTTAAGGGTGGGTTTCTTTAGGAATGGCTTTATTGTAGCAGTCTTGAAAACTGTTGGAAAAAGGCCTGAAGTGAGGGAGAAGTTGATCAGGGTGGTGAGGAATGGCAAGATGTCATGTGAGCAGAGAGAGCAGTGAACAGAGAGACTGAGACGTTTTTTTCCAGCAAGCCATAAGAACTGTCAATGCTGACAGTCACCTCACCAGGGGTCCTCACTGAGCCACATACATAGGCTCCACTACCTTACTGTACTCTATGTAGCATACTGTACCGCATACTGTGTCACTGTTCTGGGTTGTTCGGTGTTACTGTATTGCTGCGCCGTACTGTTGTCTACTGTGCTGTGTATCTCACAAACACTACCACACTTTATTCACATGCCATTTTAATGCACATATCTGTATATACATAATTAGCCTATCCCATATACATAAGCCTATTCCCTTTATCTATTCTATTTAATTTAATTTAATTTTATTTTATTCTATATATTTTTATTTTATTGTATAGTATTCGACTTACTGCATTACGCTTTAGGAATCAGTTAGTTGGTCTAGTAGAAATTCTTAGCTACTGTGTTCAGTCTAGGACATATTGTGTGTAATCACCAGGTGCGTTGCATTGACATTTCACTGCTTATATGTATGAAAGTATGTATATGTATGTGACGAATAAACCTGTTGAATCTTGAATCTTGATTCTTGAATTGAGATGTCTTGGAAAAGGGGAGAGGGGATTGGGTCAAGGGAACAGGTGGTGGCATGGTTAGACAATACATGCTTCCTTACTGACAATGCCTTTTTTTTAATTATTTTTCTTTTGTATACTACATTTATTTAAAGAAAATAATGCAGGAAATGAAGAGGCTCAAAATTTCCGGGCGCAGGATTGTACCATGTAGTGGGGGGAGCTAACCTACATATAAAATAAAAACACACTGTTTTGGCATACCGATCACGGGCGCCAAAACAGTGTGTTTTGATTCTGGTGTGCCTTGGGCACAGACGGTATACAGTGCCGTGGGGGCAGACGGTAGCATCAGAGAGGGCGTAATTGGGGTGCAGAGCTGGCCCTGCGGGGCTATTTTAGATCGGGGGCCATTCATAAAACATTCAGGGCTGAAGCCCTGGACGCCCACCCCTAATGACGCCACTGTCGCCAACATTCTATTACCGTAATACCTGAAAGACAAAAAAACCTGGTGTCCCACCTATTCCTATTCCCCTGCCCAGACCCCCGCTTAATGTGTCCCCCACAATGTCCAAACAAAACTTACGCCATTGTTTGGTTCAATAAAGACATTGATTAATAATCTGATTCTGATTCTACAATTCAATACAGCTATTCCAATATGCTACGCTAAACTGCACTGCAATGTATCGGAGCCTCTGTGGTTGATTCCTAACTGATAATTGTTTTTTATATGCTTTTCAATGCCAACATACTCAAATCTAGCCTTGCATTTTTTTTGATATTAGTTGATTAGTTGATGACATTTTTCTATTCTTTTCTGCTATTAATGTAAGTCACATTTCTCCGCAGTCGATCAAGCCCAGTGTTGGTGTGTATACGTTTACGCAGAGTGAGATATTGTAATGAGCAGGAGGAGGATAACTATCAACTCCATACTTGCGTCTGGAGTTGATAGTTAAAAAGTTGATAAAAAAGAAGAGCATGGTGATTGTGGCAGACGAGGGGACGTGGTTAAGCCAGGGTCTGCAGGTGACAGTGCTGGCTGGGCTAGGCCCTGTACCGGTCCACCTGATCAGCCAGGTTGGTCAGACCTGGCTGGAAGAGTTCTCTTATGTGTTGTTTTGTCTTGCTGATTGTTTATTCCTTTTATTTTATGTTCCCGTTTTGGCTAGCAAGCATTTTTGTTTATGATCGTTAACAGAACTCTTGTCATGTCGGCGCCCTACTGCTGGAAAGACTCTTATGTTCCTCAAATAACCCATATCTGTGGGTAGAGTCTCCCACACACAGTGAGCACAAAACTAGACTTTTCCCATCCAATCCCCTGTTTGACAAGGTTGGGTTATTTTTTTTAAAGCAGGGATGTGCAAAGACATGCTCCCCTCCATCCTCCATCTCTTTCTTTGGCAGGAACATAGAAGGCTGAGTAGCAAAACAGAGCCAAGACATTCTGCCGCTCCATCATCACATATATTAACACACAACACACTGCAACACACTAAAATTAAACAGAACACACCATAATGCAGTACAAGTGCAGTAGAGCTGGGCGATACAGAATAATTTAAATGAATTCCCTTTGATTACACCAGTAATGATAATAATAATGTGGAATTTTCAAATTATCAAATTGATATATGCAGTATATGCTGTTGTGGCAAATCTGTCTGCCACACGCCACCCGAGTGGCGTTTTCAGGGACCTCCAACATAGAGACACAAGCAGAGATGTTGCAAACACACCAGTTTATTGGAGAGAGAGGCAAGACGGAACAAGCCGGGAGCAGATGGACACTTGTCATTGACAGAGGCTCCCCCTGTGTGTGGGGGGGAATGGGTGATTTACCTGTTGCTAGTTTATTGCTCTGTTGAGCAACAGGCATATAGCCACCTTGGTCCTGTGCCCAATTGCCTAGACCCAAGATAGGTGTGGCTGCTTAAACCACACCACCCAAACACCACAACTGTGTGTGTGTGTGTGTGTGTGTGTGTGTGTGTGTGTGTGTGTGTGTGTGTGTGTGTTTATATATATATATATATATATATATATACGTGTTTTGAATTTTGATTGATTGATTTTATGAAACAGGCTGTTTTGTGGTAAGCTGTTAATGTTTTGTTTTGTTTTTTGGGGGGGGGGTCCAATTTTCTTTCACAATTAAAGCCCCCTTGGCCATTGGGTTATGTTTGGGAAGCAGTTCATGTTTCTTTATTTGTGGGGGGGGGGGGGGGGGGGGGTCCTTCACAATAAAAGCCACTTGGCGGTTGAGTTTTGTTTGGTAAACAGTTCATGTTTCTTTCTTTTTTTTGGTCCTTCACAGTAAAAGCCTCCCTGGCCATTGCTGATTGACTTTTACTTTGACTGTCCAGCTTGAAATATGACCACTGCGTTCATCTGTTATACTTCTTTATCTGGACTCTAGACATCTTTGCTTGGAGAGAATGCTTCTATTGTCACAGTCAGTGACTTGAGTGGGAGAGGGAGAATAATGTGGCTTCACCACATTTATTTTTCTGCACATTAAAGCCCAGACGCTGCTTATTGCTCTCGAAAGATGAACATCACAGAGGGAACAACCTTTTCCTTATACACAATCTCTCTCTACATGTCTCTCTCTCTCTTTCTACTGTCTTGCCCCTCTCTCTGTTTATTTTTTAACACAAAAAAACACATCAACAACACCACTGATAGCTGTGTCATTTGGCCCACCTGAAGTCTGTCAGGTGAAAAATGGGGGGATAACAAGGGAATGAATAAATAGGGAAGGTGGCGAGAGAAGACACATAAAGGAGACACAAAGGTGTGGGTGACGGGAAAACAACAAGAAGAACGGCGATAGTGACCGAGAGGAAAGTGGACATGGAAAACGAAAGAAAGCAGTGAGAGGAGATATACTGAGCAGCAGCTGTTCAAAAGAAGGAGCGGTATGTATGGAAAGAAGAGAAGTAAAAAAAGGACATTTTATGGTTGCAGGAATGTTAAAACGTGAGTTTGATGCAGCTTTTCAATATCTTCAATAACTTGATCAATATATATATATATGAATATACCGTGGTGTCATATGGGGAATGATTCCTTAATAGACATCTTTGTCTAGACATCTTATCATATAGATTATGACTCTGGAACTTCAATTTAAGAAGGCTTTTATTGTAAAATATGATTTAATGTCCATATTATTTGTTGCAGAGATATCAGAGAAACTAGGATCAAAACAGCCATTATTGTACATTCTTTAACCGTGCTAATGTCTCGTAAATTGAATAATGGTGTTATTATTGGTGTTACTATTATTCCTTTTCCTGGCGACACCTGTGGAACCTCTTGAAGGACCCCCTGGGGGGCCTGGGACCCCACGTTGGGAACCACTGTCTTATAATAACCAATGTACAGCTGGTCTGCATTTAAAACCATTGCAATAGAAGCGGCATTAATGTTTCCTATGCAATTAAAGACAATAAAATCAAATAATGAAATCAGGCAAACAGAGACACATTAACACCTTGACACATTAAGAAACTTGTTGCCAAGAGTGTGTTTTTTCTCTCGTGTTAAAGCTGAAACAGCAACTAAAAGAGACTCAATTTCTATCTGGTGACCTTGACCATTTGGGTTAAACTCCTCTGTGTCAAATTCTGACACACACACACACACACACACACACACACACACACACACACACACACACACACACACACACACACACACACACACACAAGCAGCACTGAAACTCCCAACCTGACCCTGGATCAGCGCATTAAGCACCGCAGAAAGCAAACAGCGGGGTCAGTGTTTTGGTTTAAATACTGCCTCACTTGATATATATATATATATATATATATATATATATATTGGCGGATATGGAATGTGTTTTTCCTGCTGAACTGTATTCAATTTTAAACTGCGTTCCCTAGAGATGTAGTTTAGTGTTATTGGTGCTATGGTAAACAACAGCACGACAAACAGATTTAGAAATAGTCTACGGCTCCAAAAGGATCATCGCTTTCACCGCTGTGGCGGTGCCCAGGGGGCCTCACATCCCCACACGATGAATGTTAAACAGCCCTGGATGTGTAAGAGACACTTTCTTTCTTTTCAAAAATAATTAAATCCATAAAAATCAATTCAACGTGGTGGAAATTAGCTCAAAGAAACCTCTGTGAAAATCATTCTGTTCACTCCGTTGTTCCCCAGAGAATGACTCGTTCTCAGATGAGACTCCATTTGTTTTCCACAGCAAGAACCAGAGCTAGGACGGCGGTTAATGTTCCTTAATCCATGATCTCAGGCGGTGGGTTAAATGGATGTGGAATTCTCACAGGTGGTCACAAACAGTCCAAGGCTGGTCAATAATATTGTTTTTAATACTCTGCGTATGGATCATATTAAATATTGATCAAGTTACAGTCGTCCTACTAATCCTCACTGACTTGAATAGGGTTTGATTTAGCATCCAAAACCTTCAGAAAATATATCTTACACCTTACAGCGAGGTATGTTTCACATGATAATGGCATTCATCATGTCTGGGTGACCTTTATGGCAAAGAGTGGCCTTGATTTATCTGCTGGTGTGGTGTGTGTGTGTGTGTGTGTGTGTGTGTGTGTGTGTGTGTGTGTGTGTGTGTGTGTGTCGTCAGGAGCTCAGCAGGGCAGTGGACACCTGGTACGTCTGACTCTTCATCCTCCTCTTCATCTCTCTGATCATCTGACACAGCGCCAAGGGGAAACAGCAGCACACAGTCGCCCAGTCCTCACACACACTGCCCTGCCGCATGTGTGTGGAGAACCCAAGCACACAGAGTAAGAGGGGGATTTTAGGGTAAACACACACATTTGGCAAGGGAATATGTCAGAATATCAGAATATGCTTTTTCATAAATTTACAAAGAATTACAAAGAATTTGGACCAGCCCAAATTTATACATCATATAGAATGGTAATGTTATGATATAGATTAAATTATGTATTTTCCTGTTGAAGGCTGCAATACAGTCAAATGATTCAGAAGACTGCTCCAGCTGAGTAAAGTGAACAATGAATGACGGCATCTGCTTGCTTAGATGTATTTTTTTTCTTTTCATTTTAATTTTATTATTTTTTATTCAAATAAAATTAAATTAAAGGTAATTTCATTTCATTTCAAATATCTTTCTATGACAGTGCCAATAGTGATCTTCATTATGTTAGTCACATTGTTAGTCAAAAATATTTCTGTTGGATTTACTTCAGTTTGCCCAGCTCTCCGAGCCATTGTGAGCTGGGACCCCTCTTTCAAGGCCATTTCTCAGGAAGAAAACACATTCTTTGAGTGTTTTTCATTGTCCATCTGAGGGTTTACGGTTAGGATTAATGGATGCCAAAGTATTTTATGAATATGGGAAGCCACTTGAGATTGTGACAGTGGAGAAAGGCCTATGGAAATACATTTGATTGCAGCACTAGCATCTGGTAAGATTTCTCACAAAACACAGTCTGTGAATTAGAATCCCTCAGCCACAAACAAATAGTCAGCGGGCTAGTGGAGGGTTCACAAATATTTATGGAGTACACCTACCAATTTCTCTGGCAATTTACAGTTTACTCACCCGGATCTTGTACCTCTCCCTGATTCCGACTCTCATAGCGAAGGTGGAGGCGGGGAGCAGCGGGAGACATAGGCCTTCTCCAAACTGGTGGGCTAAGCTCAGGTCCAGGCAGCATGGCGTTACAGCCCCCAGGACGCCTGCAAGCACAGACACTGGATAGCTTATAGCCAAATGCAGACTTCTAAGATCAACCACATCACTAAACTATGGCTCGGGAGCCTTGTTGGGTTAGGGTTCGGGTCATAAAGAGGAAGCCAGACGTGTTGCAGAACAAGGCCCACATTTCCAACAAGGCTGTTGTAGCCTACACAAAAACTGATGGTGGTCTGAACTTGTTTTTCTGTGCTTTTCTTTATTTAAGCAGCCTCCACCACGGCTGCTTGAATTGTTTTTAAATTGAAGTTAGCTGTCACAATCATGAAGTAATAGATTGCGGTAAGTTGTCATACAAATAATTATGATTAACATATTAAATGTAATTGTAGTCCATGGTCCATGTGGTAACCATCTCTTTTTATTTTGGACTTCAGGACTAGCGTTATGCCAGAATAGGAATCCTAATCTTATTTTAAGATTAGGATAGGATTTTGTTCTAAATACAGTTAGGAAACCTGATTTGGTAATTTATTTATTTTTGTTTATTTATAATCCCCTATCAGTCCCACAACGGGGAAATTTGCAATTTCTTTGCATTTACCCATCCTGGTATCTTACGTATCTAGGAGCAGTGGGCTGCCATGTAGAGGCACCTGGGGAGCAGTTAGCGGGTTAAGTGTCTTGCTCAAGGACACATCAGCACGATACCAGGAGGAGCCTGGGATCCAGCAACCTTCTACTTACTAGATGAACTGCCCCCTAATACTGAAACTCCTAAATGTTAACTATGTGAGTGTGTACATGCGTGTCAAGCCCTCACATGTGCTCTTGTCTTCACAGACGTTGAACAGGCCGGTGCTCCAGTCTCCTCCTGTCTGGGTGATGGTCGTCACGGTCGTCGTGGTGACGCCCAAGCCAGGCTGAGTGAACACAGGGTCCATCACCGACTTCCAGTCAGACCTAGGCAACAATTCACTGTTACTCTTTGTATTATGATCTGTTGGCTGCAGTGCATCGTCATGAAATGTGCATAATAATAACCGCAAAGAGTAGGCTTGATTTATTAAGAAGAGTGGGGCACTAGGACCCAGAAGTTGCCAATTGACAGGGCTGGAGGCTGGAGTGTATATAAACACAAACACAAAATCTGTATTAAGATTTTTCAATGCAAAAAAAACAGAAGCCTGTGGAGCTAGTTCTGTCAGACAACTCGACGGCACTGAGCACTTCCACACCCTTATAGGGCGGCCTATTTAAGGAGCCAGTCCTTCTAGCCCTACCTCTTGCCTTGCTGCCTGCCTTGCTGCCTGCCTTGTTGCCTGCCCTGCTGCCTGCCCTGCTGCCTACCCTGCTGCCTGCCTTGCTGCCTGCCTTGCTGCCTGCCTTGCTGCCTGCCTTGCTGCCTGCCTTGCTGCGTTCCCTCCACCTCCCCTCCATCCACCTAGTGGGCTCTACACCGCAATGCAATTTAGGGATTCATCTCATCCACCTCATCACTCCTATCTTTCTAGCTCACTATAGCGGTAGACCCCAGACGCCAAACTCAAACGATGCATAATAAATAAAGATCATTTTAAAGTCAATTTTAAAGTCATTTTAAATTCAGTTTTCATACGTTTAAGAATATACAATAATTTACATTACATTTTATTATGAAATGATTTTGGGCACACCCAATACGTAATGCTGTACATTTCCCAGCACAACATGAAATTTGCATTTTCTTTCAAAGCTCACATTCATGTTTATATTTACAGTTGTGATTAAGCTCGGTGGGATTCTTTATCAAGCGATTTTGAATAAATTAACATATATTGTGGTAGATGTATCAGTTCCCAGCCGTACCTCCAGTCGTCATCACTTCCTGCGGTGTAATCCCACTCTTCCTCCTCCGCCTCCTCCTCACACTCGGGTCCTGGGGGTTTGGGTTCTGCTCTGCAATGAGACTGGGCTTCAAATACATGCCCAAACTTTCTTTTTTTTTGTTGTATCTTTACAGCTTGTCAGCAGCTAACACAACGGTATGCTGAGGTGAAATAGCAGGTGAAGGAGTCAAGGACAAAAGCCCCCCAAGACTGAATTACCCTCTGTTATGTGTTATCACAAGAAATCAAATGTTCAAAATTTGAGGTGGTTATATTTATTTTTCATGCCCATTATCCCGGGATAACAATTTTATATTGTTGTGTTAGGATATAAAATCTTGTTTTCTCCAGATCACAATTCAACCGCTAACCTAATCAAATAAAAGTGTCTCGGCTATAATCATGGTGTTAGATGTTTGAAGTTGAAGTTCCAAGTTTCATTTGTTCCAATTTAATCACCTTTTTATTCATGTGGAACAACACAATTGTTGTATTTTGTGGTCGTCCACCAAAAGGTTTTTCAAGACCAACACGGAACACAGCTCTCACCATTTAGCATTAATGTAATTATACATCTGTGGCAGTTTCTCTTACCACACGCCACCCAAGTGGCGTTTTCAGGGACCTCTGGTGCAGAGACACAGACGACAATGGGTTGTAGACACCAGTTTATTGTAGAGAGGAGACTAGGTGGAATGAGCCAGGAGCAGATGGAACATGTCATGACAGGGCTCCTATCCTGAGTGTGTGTGAGGATGGGTTTTTTAACCTGTTACTCGTTAGCCCAACCAATGAGCAACAGGTATGCAGCCATCCTGACCCAGTC
This sequence comes from Zeus faber, assembly GCF_960531495.2. NCBI lineage: Eukaryota > Metazoa > Chordata > Actinopteri > Zeiformes > Zeidae > Zeus > Zeus faber. The sequence goes on along the minus strand of NC_137200.1, from coordinate 3,232,533 downwards.
ACTTAGAACCAGGTCAGGTGAGGCTGCTTAAACCATCCCATCTCCACACACCACACCACAACATCTTCTAAGCAGCTGAAATTATTATCTGCTTAATTATTATATATATATATAAATACATATATATCATATACAATAATGCAATATTACATATTGGGTTATTATATCTTGCTGCATGTTAAATTACCTATTGTAAAGTGCTAAAAATATACAAAAGAAAATAAACAAAGGACACAATAAGACCAATAAGAATGGAATCCATTGTGTGTGACGCTGACACAGCAACACACTTACTGAACTACTTCTGTCTTCTTCTCCATTCCTGGAAGCTCTGCCGCCTTCCTCCCGCCTGCCAGTGCTCCGTGTGTGTGAGACGAGTGTGTGTCGCGTGTTTGGCTGTGTGTGTGCGGTTGTGTGTGGTTGGCAGAGGGGCCATTCAGAGTGTCTGAGGCGGGTGGAGGGGAGGACGGGTGAGACAGGGCGAACCAGGGAGCCAGAAGGAGTGAGAGAAGACGAGGGGGCGGAGGTGGAAGGGTGGAGGAGTCTGTGGGTGTGGGGAGTGTGGGGTGTGTGTGTGGAGAGAACTTCCCACCGAGAGAGTGTGTGACGGTGCAGATAAAGTGGCACTCTGACGGCTCAGTCAGTCTGTTCTGCGGAGATAACCACTGTGAGTGAGACTTTACTGGGGCCGTGCTAATACGGCATGGACCCATGCTTATGTAGAGACACACACACACACACATACACACACACACAAACCCACACACACACAGGTCTGAATGTGCAAGGCCATGTTCAAATCAAAACCGTTTTTGTCTGTGTGTAGTGTGTACACCCTCACGTGTACGAGAGAGGACCCCAACACACACACACGCACGCACACACACACACACACGCACGCACGCACACACACCTTCGCAAAAGCAACATCATCATAACCCATGGTGAGTCCTTCTGTCTACAGCAGGCTGAAAGATTTTGTAAAAACCAAAGGCCACTGCCTATTGATTGCTTAAATTATGGACAAATAGAGAAATCTATATAGAGAGAGACTTACATAACTGTATATGGCATTTGCTGCCAAAGGTAACTGCTCTATAAGAGACTAGAACCTGTTTCCAGGGAATAACTCACAGTGTTAGTTGCTATTTGGTGACATATTATAATATCATAGAAGATTCATCTAATATTGTACTGTTATATTAAAGAAAACTATTATTTTATATTATATTATATTATTTACATATTTTTGTTGCACATTACATATTTATTTCATTTATTTTTGTATATATAATATACAGTATATACAAATATTATTAAATGGATGAAGTTCTTTTTTTTAAGTCATCACATTTCATATCACATCCACAATTACTTAGACCTTTTGCCATGACAACTGGAGCTCAGGTGCATGATGCATCCTGTTTCCATTGATCACCCTTGAGCTGTTTCTACAACTTGATGATGATACTGATCAGACATGATTTGGAAAGGCACACTCTGTAAGGGGGGGCACGAGAGAGGACAACAAATCTTGCTCTGAAAGAAAACCGAGAACAAATCAACATCTGCTTTTTAAAGTGACAGCCTTAAACTACCTGAAATGATCAAAAATAAATAAATGTATGTATTTGGTTTGTTTAGGGTTTCTAATAGCATGAACAGAAAAATAATGCTTTTAGATCCATCGCAGGAAATTAAAATGTATTTATATTTTGTTAAATGTCTATGAAATAACTACAAATTCTATTCCATTTATTTTTACATTTTTGATTAGTTGTTAATATTTCCAAGTTGACGTGGTCCTTTTGTCTTCATTGTGTGTGATCGGAAACAAGCCTTTCGTGTTTCGTGCCCCAGAGCGGCAGGAATGTAAGGCCCATTGAAATTAATAAAAAAATAAAATAAAACATATTTATTTTATAAAAATCAAAAAAGATATTGGTTCAAGTCTCTGACACACATGTGGACTTAACTTTAAGACACTGCAACAGTTTTCGGTAAATAAGGATAATTAAAACTCAATGTCATCAACTCCTTAAATTGATATCCCAACTCCAACCTAATGGATACAGACTACATTAAAGACATCATTTTGATTGTCTTTACATTAGTGTGTTGAAGAAAAAGGTCTTGCAAATTACTCATGCAATCTGAAAATATACTTAATATTGATGTGTACTTTTGTTAAATATATGAGGGAGTTCAGGCTAATCTATTCTTGAAGTCATATTGATTAGGACCAGGTTTCATGGAAAACGATGGTATTTTTTAACCTAAACATTATTTTTTAATAATTGGGAGTGAACCCGAGAGATAAGAATCATGACTTGAGTTTTATTAACTTTGAGTTTTTTCAGATTTTTAACAGAATCCTGGTTCCAAGAGACATACAAATATGAAGCATATCAAACAGCCAGTTTTGAAATGTCTTCCTTGTCAGAAGATTGCCCACCATGCTATTGATACCACAGTAAAGCTACAAGATCCCCCAAATCAAAAGAGCTCTCTTAAAGCGCAACAGGCTCTGAATGCAGCTCTTATTTGGAGAGCTTGTTTATTTACTTCACAAGGGGAAACGGGGCACTATGAAAAAAAATGAGCGATGACGGCAGCAGACTGAATTTTATATTTTTTTATTTCACTGGGAAAGCATACGTCACATAACTCCCATCCACTGCTAGAAAATAGAAAAGTTGTCTGACAAAGTTGCCCATCCTAACAAAACAGTGGGGGGAGATTTGACTACTTAGAATAAGAGACATGACCAACAATACAAACCATTCTGAAGAAACACAGAAGCATTCTTCCTGTGCACGCACACAAATAAACATGAGGTTGGCCAACATCATGATGCACGGTGACACAATGAATAATGGCTCCCTGGTTCGGCTTTCGTATATTTTCTCCATGACAACTGTGGAGAGACAATTACCAGGGCTCCACTTCCATAAGAGCACATTAAATTCCACAGACCAGAATAACCAAGCTGCTGTACTGAGATGGCACATTATTACAACAGGCAACGGATGGACAGAAGAGACTGCTGGTTTTGGATGCTCGATCCCCTCACATGTTAACCATGATGGAAAAAATAAATGTGGAGGAAACCCTTAAAAGGGAAGTATTAGAGGACTTTCGTCTTTTGTTTTATTTCTTTGACTTGGCACCATCCTTGAAAAAGCCCAGATCACTATTACTCTAGAAATCACTGCGACAGCAACACCAACCCCAACAAAAAAAATTTAATAAAAGTCTGATCTTCCCGAAGTTTATGACAGAACTGTGTACACCAAACCAGGTCTGGAAGTATCTGTAGCTGCAAGCACTTTCTAAAGGAATAAGCCGTTAGGTCCCAATTTCTACAAATATCCCCTAATGCTGCTTCACTCAGCAGTGAAAAGGTATGAAATATTCAAATTGAGGAATTGTATTTATCTTTATATGAGGTGCGGGCCACTACAGCCACCAAGCAGGTATGAAGAGACCCAGCTCGAACACATATGAAGGTAAGAGGTTTTATTAGTTAACTTATGGCCAAGTAAATGTAACATTCAAAGTGCATGTGAATGTTTGACACCGTTCTCACTGCTCAATGCACCTCCGCCAGTGTGTGTGTGTGTGTGTGTGTTTCTGCTCATCGCTCTATTGAACCAGATAAATCAGAGTGTCCCCGATGTCAACAGACACGCCGTTGTCGGCTATGGTGACCCGTTTCTCTTCCAGGCTGATGCTGAACACGGACTTGTCAGAGATGTGCAGCTTGCCGTGCTCCTGGCGCCCTAGCACTGGGACCCGGCGAGGCCCCAGCACTGGATCCTCGTACCGCATCAGCTTCACCTTGGACAGATCTGCCAGTCGTGGAGGAGGGGAATGAAAATAGACTTTGTAAGCGATGTATAGTAGTCAATTTGTATGCAGTATTTAGCATTTACACACATTTAGCACAGATCTAAACTCCAAGGCTCTGTGTTTGCAATACTACTCACAAGGGAGCTCTTAAGTTGGATCCAGACTTGCTAGTCTCGGTTGTTTTGTTTAGGTTATGAAATACTGCTGCTTCCATTAGTGGCCAAACACACACATTGTTACTTTATGCTACCGACCTTTAATCAGTCTGTTGACTTTGGCTAGCCTCCGGATTATACTGTCTCGACTGTCGCCCTGTCTGACGTCCATCTTGGTGGAGAACAGACCGTTGGAGGGCTGATGGTTGACAAAGGAGAGGGGCACACCAGGCTGGGGAGGGAGAGGGGAGCACAGGGACCAACACTGATTAAAGCGGTTTTTAGAGATGATAATAGGCAACCTGGATAACAGGCATAAGAATAGACTTAAGTCGCTACCTCTGATCTGAAAACACTGAAAGGTTTCCCTGGGCAGCAGTCCTCCTTGACTTTGTCGTCAGCTTCTGACGCAAACAAAATGTCGATCTGGTCCAACTGGAGGGGCGCAGAATATCGAGAAAGACAGCAGGTTAGTAAAGAAGCACATCATCCCTGTTGAGTAGGAGCAGCAGGGTAGTTGTCGAGTTTTGCAACCTATCAAGGAACGAGTTCATACAGGAAGTCTCATCTCAAAAACAGCCATTGCTGATGTTTAGTCCACAAGTTCATTTGGAACTAAAAATTAAAATAAGTAAAACTTGACTTAGGGCTGCCCCGAGAGTCAACGAGTCAAATCATCAGTCGGAAACCTGTCAGTCGACAGATTCTTCAAGTCGAGCAGTCGTTTTTTTCATTTTTTTGTCAGTCACTGCTCATTATAACAGGATAAAACAGAGAGAAGCTTACAAACTAGAGAAACTTAGAAGCTTAAAAACTAACATTTCAACAGGGAATTATAAATACAAGGACTAATACATTTATTTTCATATGTCAGGAATTACGTATGGTTTCATTCCATAAGCTGATTAAAATAATCGACATCCAAAATAAAAACACACTGTTTTGGTGCGCCGATCACAGGCACATCACTAGCATGTGCATCTTCGGTACTGCAAAATGTGCCCCAATCGCTTCCCCCCTCGTGGGATGGCATCTTAGGCAGCCGCCTATCTCGCCTATAGGAAGAGCTGAATCGGTCAGGCCGCCCACACATAGACATGCAATATTAGTATGTGCACATACTAATATTTTTCTTTTGTATCTACACTCAGGGACCACTTTATTGGGTACATCTTTCTACTAATGGGTAGGGATCCTTTGGCCTCCAGAACAGCCCGATTTATCTACAAAATGCTGAAAAAATTCCTGAGGGATTTTGGTCCTTTTGTCCGTGGGAGAGGAAACTGCCTCTTCACCCCTTCAGGTTCCCCATGAAACTCTCTCTCCTGCTGCCAGCTCCTCCTCAGCACCTATACCTTTTCCCTCATCAGAAGACCTGTCTGAATTTAGATCGAATGAGCACGACGTGTGATCGAAACAACTGCTTTTGAGATGATAGTAGCTCCCAGACTTGATGGTTCTAGCATCGAGCATGGAATTGAGCAGTGGAACGAACCTCCAGGGAGTTGGTAAGGTAGACCAGGTTCTCCATCAGAACCACCCGCTCGTCAAACTCCAGCTCCAACTCCAGGACACTGGGACCGTTCTTCTCCAGGTTCTCCTATGGAACCAAAGAGAACAGAACCTCAACAATGAGAGAGAGAATGAAGGGGTAAAAAAAGAGAGATGTAGAGGGGGAGAGGTCTGAGGCGTCCATCCAAACTGAGCATTCACTTATAAACACAAAGCCTCACCTTAATCATGGCTACGAAAGGCATGACCCTCTTCATGTACTTCTTCAGCTCAGGGAGGGCTCCCAGTTCAGCTGCAATCACCTTGTTGTCTGGGAGGACTCTGTTGTTGCTCTGGACAGAAACATACATCAAAATAGAAAACACATTAATCCAAACAGGGCATTGTGCACAATAGAAAGACGAAAAAGCATGTCTCTGTGTGTTCACCTTGTAGTGCTTTCCAAGAAGGGACAGGGCACTGTGTTGCCATGATGGGTAGCTTTTGGCCACATAGATGTTACAGTGGGAAGGCTTGGCTGGGGGCTTGGAGTCTGCTTTCTATTGTGGAAGGACATAAGGAAATTGTTATTAATTTCAATGAGACTACATTTGATTCACTAGACATTGCTCATAACATATTCAAAATGGTATGAACGTTGTTCATGCCATTGATTAGTATGAACAGGTGAGAGCAATGGCATTCAAACTGTGGCCTGCACAAGGTAACTGTGGGGCGCGCCCGTGGGTCTCGACTAGGGTTGGGCGATCTTATCTATTTTCATATCCAATTGTCCAATTGCGACTACTCAAGATGCTGATTTGCGATCAAATCGCCAGGGGGCGGCGGGAGTAGGGGGGGGTGGATGGACGCTCAGCCCTTGTTACTGATTTTGTCCTGTCAATTCCCATTCAACACCAAGTCTGAGAGGGCACAGAAGAGAGAGACAGAGGGAGAAAGAGATGAAGACACAGAACCATGTCAGCCAGAGCAGCGGAGCCGCAGAACAGAGGGGAGGGAGGGGACAGGAGCGCTGGATCCTGCAGAGGAGTGGAAACCTGCACCGCAGTAATAGTAGTAGTATATTTATTTATTTTTATCAAATAGTTTCTTCTCTTTTTAGCATTATTTTTAATTATTGACGTTTATAATATTTATAATTAAATTTGGATTTAAGATTTTGAATAATCATCTTGAGCATGGCTCAGTGTTTGACGAAGTTTCGAAATAGTCCAACCTTTAAGCTTTCTGCAAGCAATACTGTTAAGGCTACGTGAATAAACATTTATAAAAGAGTGTGAACATTTTATTTAAAATATTTAAACATTATAAAATATCTGTGTAATAAAAATGTCTCTATTCAAACAATGGCGTTCTTTTAAAAGTTTAAAACACTAGCTTAGTCTTGACTTCTTAGGGAACTCAACTGAAAGGGTATTGCATCAAATTGCAGTATTTTCAGGGTTTAAATTGAAGCTGACCAAATATTAAAGCAGTGCAAACAATAAACAAACTAGATGCAGCAATGTATATTTTCCAGTGTCTCTCGAACCAAACAAAACAAGCTGTAGTCGTGATTTTATCTTCAGATCTGTTGGCCGGATATTTGGTATAGAACTTTGAGTACTGATATTATGATGTGATATTAGTTCACTATTTGACATGAGAAGCTTCAAACATTAACAATGCGCTTTGCAAACACACGTAAATGCGAAGCAGGATGCCTTTTCTTTAATTTTTTAATAAGCGACCCCTAACGGGAGCAGCTGAAAGAAGTAGAAGAAATATTAACTTTATGGCAGCCATTCTGTGATGAGGAAGGGCTCTCAGATATGACAGTGTGTTAATAAATGAAAAGCAGGAATGTGCTACATAATACCAAACTACCGAAATCACTGCGGTAATTTGGTATAAAAATACCGAACCAGAATGTACGAGTGAAAATAATACACAACGTATACTTTGAAAAAAGGTAGAGGGGCATTTAAAATGATTAAATTAGTTCATTGTGAAACCAAGCAGTGCGGACTTGTTTCTTCATTGTCAGGTAAAAGCTATTTTTCTTGAACGGCAACTGTTTGTGGACTTTTTTTTTTTTTTACTTATTTCGCCATAAAAAGGCCACCAAGCTGCCTCTATAGAGTCTAAACTGTGATTCACTTAGCTGTTATCTGTTATCACTCGGCTTCTGAAAGACATTTCTAAGGAAAGGACTTCAAAGTTGTTATTATATACACATAACTAGCAATGTGAATAAAAGGCATGGGCTGAGAAAACATTTTTTGGGCTATTATCCTTCTGTTTATTTGTTTTTCGAAAAGAGAATAGGAACTATTTCTCTAAAGATATTGTTGTTGTTATTGTGTACTAGCATAAAAAAGAAGCTAGAAATGCCAAACAGACCTTTTCCTAGAGACATAGTTGTCAGTCATCCCAACACATTTTTGTAAGTAAGAGCTCTACAGTATGTTTGGATTGCTGTGTGTGTGTGTGTGTGTGTGTGTGTGTGTGTGTGTGTGTGTGTGTGTGTGTGTGTGTGTGTGTGTGTGTGTGTGTGTGTGTGTGAATGCATGCACATTCATGCGTCATCCTTTTAATATGAATCCGGGCATCCGTAAACGCATTTCAAATGACAGCTGTCAGGTTTGTTCCAGTCTCCCACTGTGTGGTACACTTAAGAGCAGTGTTATGCATAAATGTGTGTGTGTGTGTGTGTGTGTGCGTGCGTGCGTGCATGTGTGTGTGTCTACAGCACAGTGTTAAGGGGTGGGCTGGTGGCAGGAGAATTCCATTATAAATTAAAGATCAACTCCCCTTCTTCTGTCTGTCAGAGTATTCCAACTTCTGAACAGAGCTCCCTGGTGCAATCACTCACAATATCGCAAATACAAAGACTTTTTGGGCCTTCATGAATTAGCAGCATAGTTATCTAATAAACAGTCGGCCTGAACTTGAAATCCTCTTCCTCTTGCAGAGAAACAACGAAAAAAAAAACGAAAAAAAACTTGATATATTTTTCTGGAAAGTATGTTTTTTATTTTTTTTAACATCTTCTCTTCAACCTTGACTTCTCCCTCTGTAACCACCGTCGCCGTGCCACTCTGCGAGGCCTCCTTGGTTGGCTGCTTCTCAAAATTATATGTAGTTCTACAGAGAGAATTTCTTTGCTTTTCAATATTGCAAGAGGGATTTATAAGAATACAACCCAAAAACAAAATGTCACATTCACTCGTTCATCTTTGACAAATAACAATATAGAATTTTACCAGCTGTGACAATAATATACGATATGTACAACCAACTAACACAAGTAAACATTGAAACAAACTGTCCTGTACTTTTCTTCAGCCGGTTTCCACCCCCCCCAAAAGCTCTGCCTCCACAGCGACAAAACGATCAATGGGAAAAGCTGCTGAGCCGCCAGAGTATATCACCTCAGAGTCTGTCAATACTAATTTTATCATTCCCACTTTGTGCAGACACAAACTCGAGAGGGGCTGGGTGATACGGAACAACTCACCAAAATCAAGAGGAATTCTGTATACATTTGGGATGCAACAATACACGGTATGTTATCGAACAGTTTGGTACCCCCCTACGTGTCCATCTTTATTATTAACTTCTCGAAACTCGCACCATGTCGCTCCCGAACGATCCAATTCTTTGGAATGGCTCTTTTGTAGGAATGAAGGGAACCGAGTCTTGCTGTTTGATGAGCCATACTTTTTTTTTTTTGTCAAGGTTACAGTTTAATGTTGTGTTTGTTTGTTTGTTTAAGTCGAAGTCTCCTGCCGCCGGAAAATGTTTCCCCCTCCATGTAAGAGATAGATTATGCTCCTCCCTGGCTGAAAAGGAACGTACCCACTGTCACGTCAGGTTCACAAAGTGAAGGCACTCACTGGTCTGACTGAGGTTTTATTTTTAATAAGTTATTTAACTCATAATAAATAAAACGAACTATAATGGTTTTATTTTAATCGTTGTGAAATGAACCTCGAAGCAGATGGGCCACAGCAGCAGAAGACCACACCGGGTGCCACTCCTGTCAGCTAAGAACAGGAAACTGAGGCTACAATTTGTACAATTCACCAAAAATGGACAATAGAAGATTGGAAAAACGTTGCCTGGTCTGATGAGTCTCCATTTCAGCTGCGACATTCAGATGGTAGGGTCAGAATTTGGCGTAAACAACATGAAAGCATGGATCCATCCTGCCTCGTATCAATGGTTCAGGCTGGTGGTGGTGGTGGTGGTGGTGTAATGGTGTGGGGGATATTTTCTTGGCACACTTTGGGCCCCTTCGTACCAATTGAGCATGGTTTATATGCCACAGCATACCTGAGTATTGTTGCTGATTATGTCCATCCCTTTATGAGCACAGTGTACCCATCGTCTGATGGCTACTTCCAGCAGAATAATGCACCATGTCACAAAGCTCAAATCATCTCAAACTGGTTTCTTGAACATTACAATGAGTTCACTGTACTCCAATGGCCTCCACAGTCACCAGATCTCAGTCCAGAAGAACACCTTTGGGATGTGGTGGAACGGGAGATTGGCATCATGGATGTGCAGCTGACAAATCTGCAGAAACTGCGTGATGCTATCATGTCAATATGGACCAAAATCTCTGAGGAATGTTTCCAACACCTTGTTGAATCTGCTGGTAAAGTCAGCAGAGGTGGAGTGCAGATCACCAAGTCAGGTATGCGGCATCCCCCCATCAGAGCATTCATGGACAATCTGACGATGACCACAACATCTGTCCCGGGCTGTAGATGGATCCTCCAAGGGCTTGAGCGTCTCATCAGTTGGGGCCGGATGGACTTCAAGGCAGCCAAGTCCGGGTTCCTGGTTGTGAGGAAGGGAAAGGTCACTGACCGGTTCCACTTCTTCATAGTAGACACCCAGATCCCATCGGTCGGAGAGAAGGCAGTTAAGAGCTTGGGCAAGATCTATGACTGCACCTTGAGGGACACCGTGGCACTCAGAGAAACCACCGACCAGTTGTGAACATTACACATTACATTTAGCAGACGGCTGGCTGACGGCAGTGAACAAGTCAGGTTTGTCAGGAAGGTTCAAAGCCTGGATCTACCAACACGGCATCTTGCCACGACTTCTCTAGCCACTGCTGGTCTATGATGTGCCACTGACCACCGCTGAGGACTTCGAGAGAAAGGTCAGCAGTTTTCTGCAGAAGTGGTTGGGCCTACCACGAAGCCTCAGCAGCATCCTCTTGTATTGGAGGAGGAACAAGCTGAAACTGTCCTTCAGTAGTCTGGCAGAAGAGTTTATGGTGACCCGGGCAAGAGGGGTGCTGCTATACAGAGTTTCCAGTGACAGCAAAGTCTCCTCAGCTGTCATAGAAGTGAGAACCGGCAGGAAGTGGAAGGCTCATCAGGCTGTCGACCAGGCTGAGTCATGACTGCAACACAACCAGCTTGTTGGAGCAGTGGCATCCGGACGGGCAGGGCTCAGCAGCAACCCGAGACCTCGATACGACAAGGTCAAGGGGAAAGAGAGACGGCAGATGGAGGAGGATCCAGGAGGAGGTCCGAGCAGGGGTGGAGGAAGCTCGCTGCAGTAGGACAGTGAGGATGCGACAGCAGGGGGTGAGGACCCGATGGGAGAAGGCAGCGGACCGGAAGATCTCGTGGTCAGACCTCTGGAAGTCTGAGCCACACCGCATAAAGTTCCCTGATCAGTCGGTCTACGATGTCTTCCCCAGCCTGTCCAACCTCTTCCGTTGGGGCTTGGCAGATATTCCACTGTGTCCGCTCTGCCAGAGAGAAGGATCGCTGGAGCACATCTTGAGGTGCTGCTCAAGAGCCCTTGGAGAGGGGAGCTATCAATGGTGCCATGACCAGGTGTTGAGGGTCATTGCAGAGGTCATCAGCACATCTCGTGCAGCAGGCAGCAGTAACCAGCTAGGCAGTCCATCGCCTTTGTTAAAGCTGGGGAGAAGCCGCAGCAGTGCCCGAGCCAAGCAGGAGGTCTGCTGGCAACAGCACGGGACTGGATCCTGAAGGTTGATCTAGGGAGACAGCTCAAGTTACCGGGAAACATTGCAGCAACCACACTTAGGCCAGACATGGTCCTGGTGTCAGAAACCACAAGGCAAGTGGTCCTGCTGGAGTTGACCATCCCCTGGGAAGACCAGATGGAAGAGGCCTTTGAGGGGAATAGGGCCAAGTATGAGGAGCTGGCAGGCGAGTGCTGAAGCAGGGGATGGCGGACCTGGTGCAACCGCATCGAGGTTGGGTGCAGAGGTTTCGTCGGCCAGTCACTCATCAGAGCACTGAAGATTCTGGGAGTGAAAGGACTGCACAACAGATGAGTCATCAGAAACATCACAGACGTAGCAGAAAAGTCGTCCAGATGGCTGTGGATCAAGCGGGGTGATCTGTGGGCACATGCTACTTAGACACAAGCCGGGACCTGATCACCCCAGCTGAGTCGCCTGGGAGAGGGTGTATGATGTTGAAACACCCGAAACACCCGATGATGCCAGGTCACATCACTGATGATGTGTCTAAGTTGCACCAAGCGGTGTCTGTTAGAACAATCTATGCCACGAAGAATTAAGGCAGTTCTGAAGGCAAAAGGGGGTCCAACCCAGTACTAGCAAGGTGTACCTAATAAAGTGGCTGGTATATTTGGCCGGTATATTTGAATTATCCAATATCCTGGACACATCCTCCAATCAGATGAACTTACGCAAATTTTAACAACCCACCAATGAACTTCAACCCCCGTCTCCCCCCTCCGTCATACACACAGAATTGCATAAGTTATTTGTGGCAGACAACTATAAAAACATTTTGGACCTTTTAACTTTTTTTTATTTTTAAATGTATTTTCTTAAATATAAAGATACCGTAACTGTACCATTACTGTGGCCCCAAAACCATGACCGTACACACCGAACCATGAGTCCACTGTACCATTGCATCCCTAGTATATATGTATATATGCATTATGTTCTAAAATATTCAAAACCCCATGTTAAATATCAAAGTCAACTATGTATCCGCCAATGTACATCGTAAACAGTCAGAGCAAATTGTGGTCCAATTATGGTTCTCTATACTGAAGGGTCTGACTGCTAATCAACAATAAATCTGCACCTCTAGACAACGTTGTGTGGGTGTTTTGTAGCTACTTTGGTTCAGGGCTGTCAACCATCCATTTCCCATTAGGAGAGTGTTGACATCCAACCTGGCAACAGTGCTACCCTGACCTCAGAAAAATAGATGCAAAGCCGACCTGACAACAGCATTGTCCAACAAAAACAAAATATATTTTTGATGTATTCAATGGAAATGCATGGGTGAGGGGGGGTGGGGATTGCAGATTGGCAACAGCATCTTTATTTTTTAACAATGTTTTTATTTTTGCCCTGGGGAGTGCACTGTGGCGTGTGACAGACATGACAAGGTGTAGAAGGGGAGGGGGTGATGACATGTAGGCAAAGTGCTTCTACAGTGGAGCTTCTTTTCTGGTTTGTGTTATTTTCTGATCTTACAGTCTTTGTCTTTCTCTCGTAGTTGAAATTGATGTTGGGACTAAATTGACCTTATTTGTTCAAGCAGGACAATTAAAATAAAATTACAGCACAGCGAGTGTATGGCGTGGCTTTGAAACAACCAGGGAAAAGGAAGCGCATCAGCAAATATAAAGTGTTTGAACAATTTCTCTCCACTCTGGCCCATCGGATCATTTCGGAATTGCGTCCCATATCCTCAGGGTCTTCAATGCTCACATCTCCTATGTTTTGTGGGTTCGGGTAGGATACCTCTTCAACAGACCTGGCAGTTATTATACTATTATAAATTCTAAATGATATGATAATAAAGTCATATCATCCATGGACACCAGTAACAGAACGTCTAACAGCAGTATAAGGAGTATTACCTGCAATATCTCCCCTGAAAGGACAATTTTTGTTCATGATCGTTTTCTACATTAATAATTTCTCCATTTTAGACATTAACAAACTTGACACTCAATCCCAGAGGGACACAGGGCTCAGACTGGCTGTAATTTAATCCTGACAAAACCTAATCGATGCTTCAATGACAAATTCTGCATTTAAATAACTTATTTTGATGAAAGAAAAATACTAAATTAATCAATATATTCAAAGATCAATATTTATTACTTAATGAAATAAAGTTGTAGTTAACTTAAGTCCAGGGTAGTACATGCACACATACACACTCCTCATACCTTGCTCTTGGGTGGCTGCATGTAAGCCTTGAGTCGTAGTCGGAGGTCGTGGGCGGTTTCCATCAGATATTGAGAAGAACGGATCAGAACTTCATCGACTGGACCTGCGACAGGCCAAGCCGCCTTCATCAGCGAGCTGGGCTGTTGGCGAGAGCGGGGTGAGATAAACAGACAGTGTAATCATTAGAACCTCATCAAGCAAGAGAACTCTTCAAAAGGGCCTTGGTCTGGAGAGTGGACCTCTGTGACCTTTAGGTTTCTCGCTGTGTCCTTTAATTCTACACTAGTCTCACCCATTACTACTTCAGTCCTATGAATAACTCGCAGCTTTTGACTATTCCTGTTCATTCCCTCTCTCTCTCTCTCTCTCTCTCTCTCTCTCTCTCTCTCTCTCTCTCTCTCTCTCTCTCTCTCTCTCTCTCTCTCTCTCTCTCTCTCTCTCTCTCTCTCTCTCTCTCTCTCTCTCTCTCTCTCTCTCTCTCTCTCTCTCTCTCTCTCTCTCTCTCTCGACCTCTCTCTCTCTCTCGATGTCTCCGAGTGAAGGGATGGCATCGGTCTCCCCTTCGAATGTAGGACTGTAAAGCCCTGTGACACTAACTGTGATAAATGGATATACAGACATATTTTTCTCTACTTCTGTCCTAGTTGTAGGGACACTTCCTATCACCTTGTCACATGCCTTGGAATGTTCTTTTAGGTTAAAAATGAATCAAGACTGTCCTAGATGCAGTGGCATACAAATACTCTATGTTGTATGCCCAGCATGCTGACAGCACAGGTTAAAAAAAATAAAAATAAAAATAAAAAAATGAATCAAAACAAGTTATAAAGATATCGTCAGGGGACTAGCTCAACCATTGGAACTGACTACAACCACAGTCTTCATGAAGAACCTTTTTTTTTTTTTTTTACCTTGCCCAGCAGACTCCAGGTGTATTCACACAGATGTGGGCAGATGGGGGCGAGAAGCAGAGTCTGCATCTCTATGAAGTGGAACACCAAGTCTCTGTGCATGCCCTCAATGGCCAACTCACGATATTTGTCTTTTGCAGCCTGTGAATGCACACAGATACAAATCAGACACATTGACTAAAAAACGATTGTTGCGAACACCACCAGTAGCAACCTGTAGATTTGCTTCAGGGTAATTGTGTACATATTACAATCTAGGATTATGGCAGGCTCCTCCCTCCTCAGCACCCTTAATCACAACGTTATATTAAATATTTAAAAAGATTAATTCCCCCTACCCAACAGGAGTTTTATGACTACAACGCTGTTCACCTGGAACTCAAAGAAGCCACTTTTCAGAGCCTCCTTGTACATCATCTTGTTGTAGTGCTGCTCCGTCTTCAAAATGCCTGCGTTCATTTCACTGGACAAAGCACAAGACATGGTCAGTCAAGTCAGTCTTCACATTAAGTGCTCGTCCTCCCAATACACCTAAAAATCCACCCGTCTATCCGTATCTCACTGGTACACTGAGGAGTTTTGATGGCTATGCATTCATCTACCTTTCAAATACTCTATCGTTGAAGGTGTCGGTGGGCCCGGTCCTCAGGCTGTTTTGGTTGGCGATCATCTCCTTCACCCATTCCACCCAGGTGTAGAGACGCAGAATGCCGGCGTCGGCCATTGTCTCCACAAAGTTGGCATCTTCCACGGTGTCTCCAGCATCAGCTAGGGCCAGACGCATACCTGTGGTGAAGCAAAAGTGGTTTTATTGTTTAAATTTCTCTGCCATAAGGGTATAAAGCATGCAAATGAGGCCTCCTGTATGTTTTAATGGTTTTCTGTCATTTCTCAATTCTCCTATCCACCCTTTATCTTTTAATGTATCTTTAAATTTATTTGGCTTGGCTTTGTGTTGTATTTACTGTACAACAATGATTCCAGTGCATGTATGCAAAACACTCACAGCTGCATGAAAAACAATTGAGAAGCGCAGAAATCCTCCAAATTAACTGTGCATCCCTCTGGACACAAAGACAGGGTGCTATCTACAAAGGATTTATCTAACCCTGTCACATTCCATACATTTTTACTCCCACAGTGGGACAGCGACTACAGATCTATTATTTAGCTAACCGAGGGAAAAAACAACAAACAATAAGTCTGCTATATAACAAAATAACTCAAGAAAATCACAGTTAATACAAGATGCGGATGATGAAGGAAGTAGGCGATTGACAAGGGGAGTGCTCCACTGTTCTTTAAATCCCTTGCTATGGTAGCAGAAAGCCTAACGTCCTACACGCTATCCACTGGGACATATGAGTTCCCATGAGAAGGCCCTGCCTTGCTCTCAATTACTTCCATTCATCTTCTTTATTTCTAAATCAAATTTATCTTTTCAACTATAATTTTGATGTACAACAATAATAATTGGCACAGATCCTTCATCTACAAGTTCAGCAATTTAGGCCATTAAAAAAGCAACAGCCATATATGAGCTATTGAGGCATCACCTATCAAAATTTCCTAATTCCCCCCCACCCAGGGAACATATGAATGATATTCCAAGGATTTCTCTGTCTGGACTTTCTAGAAAACCCACTTGCTGTGAGAACATGCATAGGAACCTTATAATCCTACAGGAGGATCATTTAACATTAAAACCTTATTGACATGACAGCACCTTTTTTTTGGCTGTTGAATGACAGCTAAATGACTTAGTTACTCTTAGTGGTATTTGATATATATTAAAGGCGGCATCATAGGTTTGGCATTGAAACTCCACAACTCACTCTTCATCCAATGGTGTACATATAATTTATGTTTTTTGACCGTCTGTATACACAGGACAGAATTGGGGAGGGAAAAAAAAGTTGTATATTGCAGGAGGTACAGTCAGGAGTAGACACTGATGTAGGAAATTGCTTTACCATCTGCTGAGAATTTGTCAATGGCTTGGCTGAGAGTGAGGAAGTTCCCAGTGGATTTGGACATCTGGTGGAAGCAAAAACAGATGTAAGCAGGATCACACGCACACACGCACACGCACACACACGCACACACACACACACACACACACACACACACACACAATAAAGCATTGGATAGGAAAAAAATACAAATATCAGTCGGATATTTAGCACTGACAGAATGAAAAGATTTGAAGTTGTATTATTTTGATAGTTATTGCTTGAATCAAAACAGAACAATTTACAATACAATTCAAAGTTAGTTTTGGCGCTGAGAGATTGGGGGGATAGGGGATAGGTTTTCAGTTAAAGTCGTTTCCAAGTCAGTAGAGGAGAATGGTCACGTTGAGCGTAACCTTTGAATCTAGAAAAGATGTACACTGTGAATCCTGAGCATAGATAAACGTCAATGTACCTTTTCAGAGTTCAGCAGCAGGTGTCCATTTGCCCGCACTGCCTGTGGCCACTTCAAACTACACAGTTATGAGAAAAATCACTAGTCATCCTCATGAACCTTACTTCATCAGTTTCCTTACATTTACAATCACATGAGTACAATTAAACATGCTGAACACCAGGTTGGTTTCCTGCTTCCATGTATTTCCTCAGGTATGCATTACGATGTGTACAAAGTTATGGGCCATTCTAGAAACTAACCTGACTTGGCTTAAAGGGACTCACTTGTCATTGGGCCACATGGCCACATGGTTGTACAGGTAGTATGACAGGTGGTTGGGCACCAGATCTTTGCCAGAGACACGGACGTCTACAGGGTACCAGTACTCAAACTCCCTCCTGAGCTTCTGGAGGTGCTCCTTGGGGATGTCAGTCTTGGGGAAGGAAGACGTCTTGAAGAAGATGAAGTCCCATACTTCCCTGGTCATCTGCGCTGGCCTGGGAAAGAGAAAGTAGTGGGGTGAGCTTTCCTATAACTGAGTGGCTGTAAAACCCTTTGAGAACCTAACGCTGATAAAGGGATGTACAAATAAACTTGACACAAACAGTCACAGTAAGAGGGATGCTGTGAAATGATAAAGAAAAGAAAGGAGGAGATGCATAGTTTGACTTGCACTGTGCTGTCAACCTCTGCTGCTCTAATACCGAATTTCCCCCCTGGGGATTAATAATGTGTTGTCTTATCTTATTATTAACAGGAATGGGTACCAAGTACCAGTGTCAGTGGGCACCAGCTTTAAACTCATCAGACGCAAAATACTGATAAGCTCCTGCATGAAATGGTGCTGCTATCAGTATTTGACTGTCAAATTTACTTTGGCTAGGGTAGGTATTTCCTATATCGCTTAAGGAAATTCCTGGTGAGCCTCAAACAAAAAGGTAAACAAAGAGGAGGAGAGTTTGGTGAGTTGAGGCTTCAGGCATTTCATATATAATAATAGAATGAAAATAAAAACAATAATAAAATAATGGCTACTCTTGCCAGTGAAAACTGGTGATCTCACTCACTCTCACGCTTATTATTTAAAAAAATTACAGATTTTTCCATTGGAACATGAGAGCCAATCCCTGTAAGCTGACACTCTCTACACAGGTAGGGTATAGAAGTAATTGAATCCAGAGATAATCCTGGGAAGGTTATACTTTTTACAGGACCCAACACAATCTCATCTGAGTGGGGCCATTTCAGTTTTTACACTTTTGAGCTCAGATAGAATCTAAACTGCAGGATGAGGTATTTGTAGGTTAGTCATGCACAAGTGACAATCCTAGACTAGTTGTAGTAGCGGTGCTTTGGGATTTTTTAAATGTTATTTATTTATTTTTACAGCATTTGAGCCCAGTGCAAATAAATTACATCTGAATCAAAGCATTAGTGCTGATAATAAAACAATAAGACAAAAACAATAAATACAGCAAAGCAAAAATCGAAAAAATATGTTTTGAAACAATATATAACATTATAAATAAACAAAGTATATATATATATATAACACAAGACATTAAGAGATTTCACTGCATATGTATGAACCTATGTTTACGTACGTGACAAATAAAGCTCTTGAAGCTCTGGTTAAAGCTCTACTTAATCTGATCGAAAGAGTAAAGGTATATTTTTTGGGTATATTGATATTTAGATATTTTTCTGTAATCACACACACACACACACACACACACACACACACACACACACACACACACACACACACACACACACACACACACACACACACACACACACACACACACACACACACACACACACACACACACACAAAGTTAGGGATATTTGGCTTTCGGGTGAAATTTATGGAAAATGTAAAAAGTTCACGCTACAGTGATATTATATCATGAAAGTAGGGTATTTAAGTAGAAGCAGGCAATGGTGATTTCCTCATCTCAAACAATTTATTGAAACAAAAGCCAACAACAGTGGTGGGTATACCACAACAAAAAATGTCAATGTCTCAATAACTTGTCATGTGGCCTTGAGCATCAATTACAGCTTGACAACGACGTCACATGCTGTTCACAAGTCGACTTATGTCTGCTGAGGCATGGCACCCCACTCTTCTTGAAGGGCGGCCCTCAGGTCATTGAGGTTCTCGGGTACAGAGTTACCAGCCTCTACTCAGCTGAGTAGAGGCTGGTACTCAGCTGATCCCATAAGTTTTCTGTGGGATTCAGGTCTGGAGAAAGTGCAGGCCACTCCATTTGAGGTACCCCAGTCTCCAGCTGCCGTTCTCTAATAATGCGACCTCGATGAGCTGGAACATTGTCGTAATGAAGATGAAATTAGACCTGTGTTGTTCATGCAGGGGCACAATGACTGGATTAATGATGTTATTCAGGTAGTATGGGCTTGTGACTGTACCATTCACAAAGTGTAGGGCAGTTCTGCATTGACTAGACACACCTGCCCACACTGTAACACCACCACCACCACCAAAGGCTAGTCTGGTGACAACAGTGGCTGATTCATAAGGCTCTCCTTGACATCTCCAACATCGTTGGTGGCCATCATTTCTGCTCAACGTGAATCGACTTCCATCAGAGAACAGCACTGAGGCCACTGGTGCCTTGTCCGGCGTAAATGCTCCCTGGCCCATGCAAGACAATGATGTCTGTGCCTGGTGGTGTGGTCAGGTACTCTTGCAGGTTGCCTAGCACGCAGACCACGCTGATGTAAACGGTTTTGAATGGCCTGACGTGACACTTGGGTGCCCCTCACCCCCCTTAAATGTGCCTGGAGTTGAGTGGCATCATCATCCGGTTCCACAGAGCACTGTTCACAATGAAGCGGTCATCAGTGTGGGATGTGGCCAAAGGACGTCCACTTCTATGCCTTTCTGTGACTCTTCCAGTCTCTCCGTATCTCTGTTGCAACCTGCTGATGACACTCTGTGACACTCTAAGCTCAGTGGCCACTTCCCTCTGAGAACATCCTGTTTGAAGCCTCGCAATGGCGAGGTACTGTTGATCAATTGTTAGGCGTCGTCTTGGTCTCATGATGTCAAAATGTGAACAGCATGATGAAGAGGACTGTTTAAATACCAATTCTAATTGAACCAGGAAATGTATTGGTCGATTCATGGATCAAACACCTGTTGTGAATATTGCTGTTCAGCTCCTTGTTAGAGAACAGAAAGTTGTGCAAAAAGTACTGAAACATTGAACAGTTGGACATGTGCATTCAAAAGTTTAAAGGTCAAATTAACTTCACCTGTAAAGGTTATAGGGCATTTTCGGTTCATCCTGAAATTTCATATATCCCTAAGGTTTTGTGAGTAGTGTGTGTGTGTGTGTGTGTGTGTGTGTGTGTGTGTGTGTGTATATATATATATATATATATATATATATATATATATAAAATTACAGAAAAATATTTTAATATCAATATACCCGAAAAATATACCTTTACTCTTTCGATCAGATTAAGTAGAGCTTTAACCAGATCTCTGACAAATAATCTTTTGAACTTGACCAGTCGGCGTGCGCTTCAGCATCAAGCATTTCATCGCACATGACCCTTTAAATATTATATATACTATATATATATACACTATTGATACTATACTATATACACCGCCCAAGGTGCAAACCAGCTCATCGAGAGCACTTAAGGGTTTAGTGTCTTGCTCAAGGACACTCCGACGTGCTGCCAGGAAGAACAGGGGATCGAACCAGGAACCCTCTGATTACTGGACAACCCGCTCCTGCACCACCGTCGCCCCATACATAGTATAATATACTATTATAGAGCCCAGAATCGCGATTGTGGCGCCGCCCTTTGCGGCCGCCTGCGTGAGCACCGCATGTCGATTACGCACATTTGAGTATTTTTCGATCTTATAGAGCTTGTGCGTAATCACCGGGTGTCATGACATTTCACTGCATATATGTACGGCCGTATGTGTATGTATGTGACAAATAATCTCTTGAACTTGAACTTGTACTTGTATTTTCTGGAATTTGGGACATTTTCTCCCATAAAGCAGCCCAAGGTTTGGCTGATATGTTCTCAAACAGCTCTATATGCTACAGCATTCACATGGAGATCATATTCAGAGAACCCACTGGCACATATTACAGGGCTAGTTCCTCCATGTCTTCAAAATCTAGGGACAAAGCCCAATGTATCAGGTTCTTTCCAAGTGACCAAGTGAAACCTTCTCTCGCAATTTCAAGAATACTAGGCGGAATTGCTTCATAGTCTTTTTGACCTGGGGCAATTTCTTCCTTTTGTAGCATGATCTTGATCTCCATTAAAACAGTCGGGAATGTTCAATTTTGATGCAGCACCATAGTGTGAACCTTGGATCATAGGGTTTGGTGTCAAACTCGAGTTGTTACTATGCCTTAAGTGGTCTCCAGACAGCTCCACTGAATAAAGCTGAAAGCCCCTTTAAACCAACCAAATCTCATCTTGGCCTTAACAGGCTGTGATAAGGCTACTCCGGCAACCATCATAAGGCCCGCCCCCAGTATATATATATATATATATATATATATATATATATATATATATATATATATATATATATATATATATAGATATGTATATATGGCTTGGCTTGTTTCGAGGCCACGCTCCCCCATCTCTCTGGAGTTCCCCCATCTCTCTGGAGCTCCCCCAGCATCTGTGCCAGGTGGATCAGGAGGGGTTGGCCATGCACCAGGAGTGGCGGAACTTCCACGCAGCCCAGTGGGGCTCCAAGGTGGGGGAAGTAGGTGAGGAGTAGCCAGGTGAGGAGGTACAATATGAGACTCACAAACCCTCCCAGGGACCTTTCCACCAGGAGCTGCTGCGCCTCCTGGAGCGAGCTGTGGCGAAGCTGGGGATCCCGTGGGCAGATCCCAAACCCGTTGCTCCCTCCATGCTGGCCAGGGCATACTTTACCAAGACTGGGGATTGGCCTCTACACCTGAGTCCCCTTCTAGTGCTGGAGGTTTTTACCAAGGAGGTGAGGTAGTCATGGGGCGCTCCACAGAAGACTCGCTCCCCCATCCAGGCGTTCAACCAATGGTCGACGCTGGACACTGGGCCGGAATTGGGCTAACCGCCCTGGAGGAATCGATAGCGGCCCACCTGTGCCACCCCCTCACCTTGAAAGAGCCTCAGCTGCCGTCCAAGGTGTGTAGGCTGACGGTGAATCTGGTGGAGAAGTCCTACAAGGAAGCACGGCAGGCTGCGGCTTTGCTGAACAACGTCTGCCTGCTGCAAGGCTACCAAACCAGGCTCCTATGGAAGCTTGATGGGAAGATAACCACTGATACGTATGTGGAACTGTGCAATGCCACTGACTTCTGCCTCACGATTGCCATGGGTGCAGCACAAGATGCAGGGCGCGTGATGGGGTGGTGATGCAGCGCCACCTCTGGCTGAACCTGTCTCAGATATCTGAGAAGGAGAAAAACATGCTCCTGAACGCTCTGGTAAAGGTGTCGGGCCTATTTTGGCCCTTTGTGGACACAATGACCCACAAATTTGAGCATTCCCCGCGTTGCATGTCCCGGCAGAAACCCGGATCATCACGGGAGCAGTTGCAATTCAGACAGCTCCCAAGAACGTCGCAGACCATGTTGCCTGTCAGGATGCTCTCCACTGCTCCGGAGTAGAAGGACTTGAGGATCCTCACTGGGACCCTGAATTCCTTTAGCTGCCTGAAGTGGTAAAGACGCTGCCTCATCTTTCTCACTAGAGTGTATATATAGTCCTTATTAAGTCCTCCGTGATACTAGAACCCAGGTACTTGAAGCTGCTCACCCTGTCGACAGAAGTCCCATTAATGACCAAAGGCACGTGCATCCTTGGCTGTAATCCTCTGCTAAAGTCCACAATAAGTTCCTTAGTTTTGCTGACGTTCAGGAGGAGGCTGTTGTCCTGGCAACAGAATGACAGGTCAGCCACCTCCTCAAGGTAGGCCTTCTCGTAGTCATCTGTTATCAGGCCCACCATGACAGTGTCGTCAGCAAACTTGATGATGGTGTTGGAACTGGACCTGGCCAGTCATGGGAGTACAGTAGGGGGCTGAGGACACAGCCCTGTGTTCAGGGTGCTGGACGTGTGCATCCCCACCCTAAACACCTAGGCCCTGGTTGTAAGGAAGTCTAGGATCCAGGCACACAGCAAAGTGTTCAGTCCTAGCTCCCGCAGCTTGACAGCCAGTCTGGTGGGGAGTATGGTATTGAAAGCTGAACTGTAGTCAATGAAGAGCAATCTAACATAGCCCCCCTTCTGGCCAACAAGGTGCGCGAGCGTGGTGTGCAGTACCTGGGCGACTGCGTCATCTGTTGATCTGGTCAGCCGGTGCACAAACTACAGCGGGTCAATGGCGCGGGAGAGGGACGCGCAGATGTTATCCTTAATCAGCCTCTCGAAGCACTTCATGACCACTGAGGTGAGGGCCACCAGAGGGTAGTAATTCAAGCAGGCTGGAGAGGCGTTCTTTGGCACAGGGATGATGGTGGACCTCTTGAAGCAGGATGGGACCACCGACTCTGCCAGGGAGGCATTGAATATCCTAGTAAGCACAGGGGCTAGCTGGCTAGCACAGGTCTTTATTACTCGCCCAGATATGCCATCTGGACCCGCAGCTTTCCTAGTATTCACAGGCATCAGAGCCCTCCTGACGTCATGCTCAGACACAGAATGTGCGCACATCTCCAGCAGTGTAACTTAGATTAGTTGGCGAGCTAGCGGCATTGGTGCCAGCCTCAAACCATGCATAAAATAGTTCAGTTCGTTGGCTAGGGAGGCGTCCACACTCGTGGGTGGGGAGGGGCTGCTCTTGTACTTAGTCATAGCCGGCAGTCCCTGTCACAAGCATCTGGTGTCCCATTGCTCCTTCTGTAGCTCCACTGTGTCCCTGTTTGTTTAGTATCCTTCACCGCCCTCCGCAGTTTGTACCACGGCACTTTGTACGACGGCACTTTGTAATTGTCCACATTTCCAGATAGAAGACCTTTCGTTGTAAGCGGCCGTGCGAGCATTCAGAGCGCCTGGATTGGTTTATCGACCCACGGTTTCTGGTTCGGAAATATCCAAACTTTCACTGTGGGTACGATGCTGTCCGCTAACGTAGCTACGAAGCTCATAACTACTTACATAAACTCACTGACGTCACTGGAACTGGATTCGAACATGTCCCAGTCGACGTCACTCAGAGCATGAGTGACTGAATCCCGGCCTCTGATTGGTCTGACCACCGCTTTACGTCCTCTGTCACTAATGTTCCACGTACGATGCTAGGCTTGTAAACAGGAAGCAATGAGATAGCAGCGTGATCGTATTTTCCGAAAGCAGGGAGTGAGACTGTCTTGTATACGTTCTTGTGAGAATAGGTTGTTTTTTTCCCCCCAGCTTTTCTCTCCCATGGGCAAGTGTCCATCGGGTCTGTGGGGTGCTGATGGTGGGGATGATTGTTTGTACTTATGCCCATCTATGCTGTGTATGCATTTGTGCTTATGCCTGTGCACAAGCATGTGCACATGCTCCTAGATCATCACTCTGACTTTGCCGGGAGCTATGAGGCAACACAATAGTTTAACAGCAGATGCCTTGTAGAATTTCATGACTCAAGGTGGCTCTCCCTATGTCCTGTAGTTTTTACATGCATATTTGCCGACTTACCAGCTATTACTCTAGTGATCCTGGAAGGGGAGGGATCCCTATTTTTTAATCACTTATTTTTAAGAGTTTTGCTGTCAATCTGTTCTTTTGAGTGGAGGCCTGTGAAGCCCTTTGAGACTGAATGTGGGATAAAGGCCTGTACAAATAAATGTGACTCGACTGTGGAGTGTGTGCATACTTGATGCCCAGCGGTGAGGCTCCCTGGCCGTTCAGTACGCCTCCCTGAAGGAGATGGGCTACAGTGTAGTAGGCCATGTAGATGGTAGAGTCTGATAGCGACTCAATCAGCCACTGCTGGTCCCACGGCAGCCGTGTTCCTATAGCAACCAGCAAAAGCGCACACTTACACACCATCCCGGTGATTGGCACAGCCACACACGAAAACACAAACATTATCAACCAGCACACACACACAAAATCTGAGAGGCAAACAGGTTCACATAGAACACACATGTACCCTCAGATGATAAAAATGTAAACATGAACCAAGACATAAATTAGTCATCCTGCTTTAAAGAAGGGGATTTATCTTTTTTTTGGGTCGATTGTACTTCAAGTTGGCTACATCACCGTGGCCAGTGAAACCTAACTAGGCATGTTTAATTAGCGGATCGATTTTTTTACTCCACTAACTGAGACTTTACTTTATCTATTAATTTATTTATACGTATGTATTTTGGGATTCCTTTAAAGAATTTAACATTTCATAAAAACTAACATTGTATACAAAAAAGTCCAATTATTTCCTTCAATAAAGTTTTAATGCCTATACAGACCTTTCTGTCAATGGGTTACACATTATTGTCTTTGACATTCACATGGCCACTAGCAAACAGCAGAAATATACTGCGATAAATGAAAATGGAGTTTCAGCGCAGCCTGGGAACATGTTCATCCCTGAGAGGCTTTTCTGTCTATTTCTATTTGATTTTAGAAAAACAGTTGGAAGCTGATCTATTACTGGTTCTCTGTCTCCATCTACAGACCACAAGCATGAAATGAGCTGAATGTACAATTCATATGCTGTTGTGGTGAAACCAATCTCTGTTTAAACAGAGACCACAGAGATTCATTTTAAACCTAAACCTTATTTTTTGGATCATTGGAAGTCAACCTTAGTGATTGGCAACACAATCTTTTAAATTATCGAGCTGCAATATATAGTACAATGGGGCAATTGTGTTTGCCAAAAAACATGGTAACGACTGATTACTCAGGTTGACTCCCAATATTCGTAAAATAAGGCTACGGTAAAGAAAAGAGTTTTCCTTTACGACCAAAATTGGTAATATCAATCATACTGGTTGGTATTATAATTGTATACTATATTATCTGGACTGTGCAATATTGTTGCATTGCAAGTTCGAGGAAAAGGGGTACATTTTATTTATTCATTTGTTTTTATTGTTGGTGGTGGACAATTTGAACAACAATCATGTGGAGAACTGGATGTGCACTTAACATGCCACACATATTGTTAATTCTAAGGTCTGGAACTGCAAACATCTGGATGTTTGCAGTTCCAGACCTATGTATATCTGTATTATGCTCGGGATTTTTTAACCATTTTTATCTACTGAACTCTCATTACTTTCAGGAAAAATAACCTATTATCCTATACAACTATAAAATGGTCTTAAATTAAGCAACTCCATTGTACTAAAACACTATAAATCACTCGCTCAAAATGCACACAAAACACCCTCTGAAAGAGAACATAAAGAATTCCATTGATATACCACGTGACCTCTCTCCAATCTCTCCCTAACTTCACTCCATGAAACATGCATCACCTGTTTTCCCTGGGTCGTTAAGTGATCATGCACACACATGTTCACACCCTGATGAGAGCATGCTTAATATGCACTTTACTACTCAAAAGCTCAAATCAGACGCGCTCACTCACCGAGGCCGTAGGTGCGGGAGCAGGCGTGCTCCTGGAGCCAGGCCAGAGTCGCTTCAAAGTTCTTTCTTGTCTCTTCGCAGAATCTATCCAATCCAAACACACAGTGCAGGCACATACAGAGAGTTACACACACTTTGCAAATTGGACTATAATTAATTATAGTGTAGGACTAGTATAGTAGTGAATAACCCTGAGGGGCAATTTGCTGTATAGTCAGTGTTAAATAAAGAAGGGAAATGTACAGCTACAGTGGGGCAAAAAAGTATTTAGTCAGCCACCAATTGTGCAAGTTCTCCCACTTACAAAGATGAGAGAGGCCTGTAATTCATCATAGGTACACTTGACTGAGAGGGACAGAATGGGGGGAAAGAATCCAGGAAATCACATTGTAGGATTTTTAATGAATTAATTGGTAAATTCCTCGGTAAAATAAGTATTTGGTCACCTACAAAAAGCTAGATTTCTGGCTTTCACAGACCTGTAACTTTTTCTTTAAGGGGCTCCTCTGTCCTCCACTCGGTACCTGTATTAATGGCACCTGTTTGAACTCGTTATCAGTATAAAAGACACCTGTCCACTACCTCAAACAGTCACACTCCAAACTCCACTATGGCCAAGACCAAAGAGCTGTCAAAGGACACCAGAAACAAAATTGTAGACCTGCACCAGGCTGGAAAGACTGAATCTGCAATAGGTAAGCAGCTTGTTGTGAAGAAATCAACTGTGGGAGCAATTATTAGAAAATGGAAGACATACAAGACCACTGATAATCTCCCTCGATCTGGGGCTCCACGCAAGATCTCACCCCGTGGGGTCAAAATGATCACAAGAACGGTGAGCAAACATCCCAGAACCACACGGGGGGACCTAGTGAATGACCTGCAGAGAGCTGGGACCAAAGTAACAAAGGCTACCATCAGTAACACACTACGCTGCCAGGGACTCAAATCCTGCAGTGCCAGACGTGTCCTCCTGCTGCCAGTACATGTCCAGGCCCGTCTGAAGTTTGCTAGAGAGCATTTGGATGATCCAGAAGAGTATTGGGAGAATGTCAAATGGTCAGATGAAACCAAAATAGAACTTTTTGGTAAAAACTCAACTTGTCGTGTTTGGAGGAGAAAGAAAGCTGAGTTGCATCCAAATAACACCATACCTACTGTGAAGCATGGGGGTGGAAACGTCATGCTTTTTTCTGCAAAGGGACCAGGACGACTGATCCGTGTAAAGGAAAGAACGAATGGGGCCATGTATCGTGAGATTTTGAGTGGAAACATCCTTCCATCAGCAAGGTCATTGATGATGAAACGTGGCTGGGTCTTTCAGCATGACAATGATCCCAAACACACCGCCCGGGCAACGAAGGAGTAGCTTCGTAAGAAGCATTTCAAGGTCCTGGAGTGGCCTAGCCAGTCTCCAGATCTCAACCCCATAGAAAATCTTTGGAGGGAGTTGAAAGTCTGTGTTGCCCAGCGACAGCCCCAAAACATCACTGCTCTAGAGGAGATCTGCATGGAGGAATGGGCCAAAATACCAGCAACAGTGTGTGAAAACCTTGTGAAGACTTACAGAAAACGTTTGACCTCTGTCATTGCAAACAAAGGGTATATAACAAAGTATTGAGATTAACTTTTGTTATTGACCAAATACTTATTTACCACCATAATTTGCAAATAAATTCTTTAAAAATCAGACAATGTGATTTTCTGGATTATTTTTTTCCTCATTTTGTCTCTCATAGTTGAGGTATACCTATGATGCAAATAACAGACCTCTCTCATCTTTTTAAGTGGGAGAACTTGCACAATTGGTGGCTGACTAAATACTTTTTTGCCCCACTGTATATGACAATATCTAATCCCACTATAATGGGAGAAATCTGTCTGTATGTCCTTCGATGATCTCAACAACCATTTAGCCGATATACATCACACTTAGCGGGTATATTGCTGGGGACCCAAACATGGACAATGATGAATTTGGTGGAATTTGGACACGCGTAATATTAATAAACTTTCAATAAACAGCGAACAGCGAGCAAGCTTCAGGGCTCTGTGACAGTCACAAAGAGTGTCATTCCACGGTGTATGTCTCAAATCAGCAGTTTCATCTTCCACTGTGGAACACAGGACTGAATTATTGACATTTTGTTCAACTGTGCCATTAAAATGTCTTACATTTTGAAAGGGCATGCATTAGAAAGTCTTCCATTTTGGACAGGCATGCAAAGGACTGAATTATTGACATTTTGTTAAACTGTGCCATTCAAATGTCTTAGAAAGTCTTCAATTTTGACCAGCCATGCACTAGTATTGTAAATGATGCTGTTATCTGTTCATTACAAAATTTCCCTAGATGAGTTAGTGTTGCTACGATGATGGTGCACCACTGCAGGATGGATGCTGAAGAGAGACTGCATGTTTAACGTAGCAAGAAACTCTTCAACAAGTCAAAAAAACAACATACAACTCATCACATCTTAAGACTCCATTATAACACTGGATGAAGTTTTTTTACGACTGCAGACGAAGACACACAAAGCAGGCTGGGATGAAGGAGGTAAGTAGCAGTGTCTTACGTCTCCAAAGATCTGAGGACTTCATTGGCCTGACGCTTCCATTCTGTATCTCCGTAGTCCAGATACCTGATCGATGAGCAGAATAAGTATAAATCGAAGAGGCTGCAACAGAAATCTCCCCCGAGATGTCCCGCATGCATTAACAACAAACATTACACTGCAGTATAAAGCTACTCATATATTTTGCAGGCGAAGGTGGCTCAGGAGGTTGAGCGGGTCCTCCAGTAATCACAGGGTTTCCTCGTTTGCTTATCGGCTCCTCCTGGCAGCATGTCAAAGTGTACTTGAGCAACACACTGAACCCCTTACTACTCTCGATGAGCAGGTGTGTGCCTTGCACAGCAGCCACCACCATCGATTTATGAATGTGTGTGTGAATGGGTGAATGTGAGGCATGTACTATAAAAGATATTTTTTTTTTAAGGAAATACAAAAATATAAATCTTTCTCTCCTATTCTCTCAACCCTGTACATTTTTCCCATATTACCTCACTTATTAGCAACAAGACATTGACAATTAGTGGACGGCCGATCAATCGATCAACCGATTAATTGGGCTGATATTTGCGCACTTTGAGATAATCTGCATCTACATATCGATTCAGAATATTTTAAAAGGTTCCAATACTAACTTTCCGCACTATCGATATACCAGTAGCAGCTACGCTTCCTCACTATCATTTTTCTCCGACAGTGAGTTGACACTCACACTGCTGCAGCATCTACATAGCCCTGCCTCCTCTCACTCACTCATGCAGTCACCACTCATCTCATTTGCTCATTAAAGATGGCAAGGGCAGAGCCTCAGCAACCGGTTCTGAAAGAAAACAGAAGGGGTGCTGTTTGGAAATACTTGGCATTTGAGGCAAATTGTAAACCTAACTCAGAGAATTGGAGTGGAGTTTCTTTTGTCCGTGGGACAGCGCTGCTGTCGCGTTCCCATGGCGTTTTCCTGTGTTTTTATTTCAGATCTATTTATTGGTTGCTTTTTATTTGTTGTTTCCTAAATAGTATAAAACAATTGTATATATATATATATATATATATATATATATAAAATTATAAATACAACTGAGTTAAGGGACTGTCCAGTTCCATCCCGTTACAAACAAAAACCTGTGTGTCCTATTCCACGTCATACCGTCTTCCTGTTGCTATGGGACTTAATTCCGTGAAAACTGGATGTTTTGTGTAAATACTAGTGGTGTAACAGATCGTAGTTGATCTCTGACCGAAAGGGATTTGGTTGCCCCCCATTGTTCAGCACGCATGTGAACTGCTGATCAATTGCAAAATTTAAAAGACAGATGCTGCTGTGTGTTTTATTCTGAAGCACAGTGATTGGTTCATGGGGGTGTCACCATTCTGATTAAAAATCAAAAATCGATTGAAATGAGCGGTCGATTTCGAACATCAAAATCAGGTTCGATGCTGCTGCTGTGATGAATAGAATTAGGAGAAAAAGTCAGATTAGAGAAGAACGTACAGAGTGGACACGGACGCGGATGGGAGAGGAGCAAATATACTTATTGTAGTGTGTTGAAAAGTTTGTCTCTTTTCAGTGAGCCGGATCGTCCGACACACTGAAAAGAGTTGGCTCTTGTATGAAATATTTTGTTTATATGTATTCCACTACAAACAAATAACATTATTTATAATGATTTAATGTTACTGGACTCAAAGTTAACTTATTGAGTAACTACTGTTTTCTTTACAAATCGAAAGAAAGCGTTACACACAGAGATAGTGCTGAAAAAAATATAATTAAAAATACATTTAAATCAGTTTTAATCAAAAATCAAATCAAAAAGTGCAGTGAGAGACGCAGATTTCTCGACAACAACGACTGTAGTTCACTTAAATCTGAATCGATTTTCATGTAAGTTCACTTTTATAAACATGAGAAATTGACCACAGTACTGGTTACTGGAATTAGACTGAGTTACTGGGGGCGATTCTAATGATACTTTTTCACTCACTACCATGTTTAAAGGAAGATGGTATCATTCGTGCCTCATATTTCACTTTCATTTAACAATTTAGTATTGAGTATTTTATATATTTTAAGATTTTGTTTAAACATAAGACTTCTTGAATGTTGTTTTCATTTAAGCCTGTGGGCAAAAGTTCATTGCTTGAAGTGTTTTGCAGAATACAAGGAAAGTAAAGTTATATTTGTCTCCCCCCCTTTTTTTTTTGCTGATCCGAAAATGATCTGATCTGTGACACAAAACCGTGATACGATCCGAACCGTTGCACCCCACTATAATACTAGTAAATAAACTTGTCACTACTTGTAAATAATAAATCTTGCACTTCTGTAACGGGGAGACCAATTCCCCACCAGACTTTAATAAGATGACGTTTATCATTATTATCAATTATCATTACATTATTTTTTTTTAACTCGTTAAAAAACTCATTACTTTTCATTCTCTAAGTTTTTTTTTTTTTGTTTTTGTTTCGCAAAGTTTCATTTTTTGATTACCTGTGGACATTTATTTAGGTCATATATATATATATTTATTTTTATTTTTATTTATTTTTTCAAATAAGTGCAATGCAGAGAATGAAGACAATAACATAAGTGTTAAATAAATGTTCATTTAAGTTCAGCAATTTTGGATGTCATTTGTTATTATTATTAAAAGGTTTTATTTTATTAGATGCAAAATATATATATATATATATATATATATATATATATATATATATATATATATATATATATATATATATATATATATATATATATATATATATATATATATTCGCCGTTGTCCACCCCGTTCTCTAAATATCAACATCGGCATTGAAAAACCTGTATCGGTTGACCACGATTGGCAATAAGACTAAAAATGTTAAGAAAAATTGCTTGTTCTCTCCAGCACCACCAGCACCCTCCACACAAAATAACTGGAAGTATTTGTAGAAATGCACGTCATCGCAAAAACACAGGGAGATTAACGCTACACTTACCATTGGTCACAGAGGGCCACTACACACTCGTCGGCTGAGCGGGACATCACCTGCTTCTCTGGCTCCATGTAGATCATGGCCTCACCCTGTATGAGGGACCGACACTCACTAAACCATAATATATCACACAGTCAACTTAGATCATGTTAAGCTGGACATGATGTGTAACAAGCAGACAGCACAACTCTTAAGATGATTATTCAAAAAGAATTTGAAAAACAGAACTGAATGCATGGGTGTGTACCTTCTCAACCATCATCTTCTGGATGGGTTTCTTCACCTCCTGGACCTTTTGCCCTTTGAAGCCGTCCACCAGCATTATCTGACAGAGAGTAACATAATGAGTAAAATTGAATATACACATAAGCCATCTGGATACACACGTTCAGAGCACAGCTTAAGTCAGCAGTATAGTTAAAAAGAAGAAAGAATTCAATGAAATATAACCGGTGGATGAACACTGTATTTATGATGACACAGGGACAAAATTAACCTGGAAACAAAGTGGAACTCTGCCACCAGGCCAATCACCCATAAGACAACTGTGTGATATTTGGACGAGTTGAAAACAGCAGGTCAGTGAACCGATGATGGGTTTGCACCGAGGGCTTGCACAAACCGGGACACCCAAACTCAAAACACAGCAGACTTTGAAGTGTACTACAAAGCATCAATGGGTGGCACGCCATCTGTGTTCCACTTGATTTATTTTATCAGGTTGTCTCAGTCCAGCTTCAAAATGTTCAGGTTAGTTAAGACAAAGAAAACTGTTGTTAAAGCCAAAATACTGAAGCCACCCTGTTAGATAAATTAAACACAACACAAATTAATTATCCACTGATCCTTCTTCAAAGTTTACTGCTCTGCTAATACAGCGAACTTTAAAGACCATCTCCACCCATATTTTAAACTATCAAACGTTATATATTGAACAAAAACATTTTAATAATGTTTTTTCCCCCACCAAAATATGTTAAATAAACCACAATCAATCAATAATCTCTAGCAGGGTTTCCCCCAGTGTATTGCACGCCGGGCTTGAGTTGACCCCCCCACCAGGCCTCAGCATATTTTTTTTTTTTCATGTATTTTTAATCAAAATATCACAATTGACCGCCAAATATTGATTTTTTACTTTGTTTACTTTTTTAAATGGTTAAAATCTTATTTCATTAAAGCCCACAGTACATTTATTCTCACTCTCTCTCAAATTGACCGTGCACACCCTGAATCAAAACATGATCCTGCGCAGGATGTTTTAAAAATCCCGTTGGGTTGTGTTATAAGAATTTTGTATTTCTATATATATTACTGTGCCTTTCACAAAAACTTTGTTACGTATATGTCCTCTGCTCTCTTTCTGTAGGCTAAGCAGAGTTCATTTTATTGCTGTTTTTTTCTCTTACATTCTTGTACGATATATGTGTACTCTGTTCTTCTTCTCAAGGCTAAGTAAGAGTTCATATCTTAAAAAAAGAAACTAATCACTTCTTTGTCTTAATGTAAAGAGGAGGAAGGCAACATGTCTCGATAGTAAAGTACGAAAACATCAACATATGGTCAGTCTCAACGAAAACTGCCCCATCAATGAAACTGTCATCTCAGCATGATCTATGCAGGGATGTCTTGACATCTGCTGACCTCCATCCCAGCGGCTC
This sequence comes from Zeus faber, assembly GCF_960531495.2. Classification (NCBI taxonomy): domain Eukaryota; kingdom Metazoa; phylum Chordata; class Actinopteri; order Zeiformes; family Zeidae; genus Zeus; species Zeus faber. The sequence goes on along the minus strand of NC_137200.1, from coordinate 3,198,672 downwards.
CCCGGCTTCTCCTCTGCAAGAAGACTGTATAAATGCTCAGTCTCCTGGGTTCGATATGTGTGTGTGTGTGTGTGTGTGTGTGTGTGTGTGTGTGTGTGTGTGTGTGTGTGTGTGTGTGTGTGTGTGTGTGAAGGGCAAATGGGGTTAGTTCTTAAGAAAAAAAACCCCTCCAAAACAGCTCTGATCTAAATTTATTTTATTTTTTTAAATAAAAAGAATAATAAAAAAAATTGCCCCGGTCTATTCATCTGTCATTTCGATCATGCATTAAAGCCGTCGAAAATAATATGATATTATTGATCAAAAACACAAGTACGTTTTGGGCACTTTGTCGAGGACACACAAAGGGAGCGATCAGGGCGCAATGTGCAATTTGAGTGTCCCATTCCTATAATAAAGCAAATAAAATATGGTGTTTTTATTTTATAAGTATTTTATTGAATTTCTTTATTGAACAAAACAAAAAAAGTACCGTGCGTAACCGGGACACTCTAAGCATCACTCTCTTACCATCACCACCACCACCGGGGCAAACAACTTTTGTGGGGGAAACCCTGTATAGAATAGCTACAGTGGAGGGGTCGTGACTCACCCCTTCATAGAACCCCTTCAGGTAGACCTTCTCTTTGGCCTCAGCCAATTTCTCTCTATCGTTCTGGCTGTTGATTTTCAGCTCATCACATACCAGTGGAGCAGAGAGGTTCCCATAGCCTGGGATATCAATAATGGGAACCTGGGGTAAACGTCAACACACACAAACATGTCAATGCAGTTTGAAGCTCCAAATTCCACTTGAGTATCTAAATTTTGGATGACAGAATGAGAATCAGATTTGATCGCCATGAATGTCTGCATATATGAAGACTTTAAATGATGAATGCATATATTCAAGTCTATTTTCATAAGCGAATATGATTTGTGAGCAAGAAGTAAAGCAAACAGGTTCAGTAAACAAGGATTTTAAATAAACATAGGTTTGGCTGCACAGTTAATTGAAATTGAAATAAATGCAAATATGTAACTTATTTGTCAATGCATTTCAAGAGTGTAAATAGATGTGTCTTTAAATCAAAAATAACAAACAATGGATTAACACAAGCAGGACTGAAAACCAGACTAAAAATCAAGACAACTTCAGGATATCAGCTTACCGGCTCAAACGGAAGCACCATCATGTCCTGGATTCCATACTTTTCTCTCAGGGCCTTTTGAAGACAAGATCAAGACAATAAGATTCAAGAGGTTTATTCTTCACATGATACATACTTTCATATGTATATGCAGTGAAATGTCAATGCAACGCACCCGGTGTTTACACACAATATGTCCTGACTGACAGAATGTCCTATGTCCACAGTAGCTACCTAGAAAATAATTTCTACTTGACTAACTAACTGATTCCTAAAACGTAATGCAGTAAGTCGAATGAGATAGAATAAAATAAAAATATATAGAATAAAATAAAATAAAATAAGAACTCAAGGGTCATGCAGGGTGGGGGTACAGAATAGATAAAGGGAATAGGCTTATGTATATGGGATAGGCTATTTATGTATATACAGATATGTGCATTAAAGTGGCATGTGAATAAAGTGAGGTAGTGTTTGTGAGATATACAGCACAGTAGACAACAGTACGGCGCAGCAATACAGTAATACCGGACAACCCAGAACACTGACACAGTATGTAGTACAGTATGCTACATAGAGTACAGTAAGGTAGTGGAGCCTATGTGTGTGGCCCAGTGAGAACCCCTGGTGAGGTCAGCATTGACAGTTCTCATGGCTTGCGGGGAAAAAACTCAAGTCTCAGTCTCTCTGTTCTAGCTGTGTGACTGCCGAGGCGCTTGCCTGACCGCAGAAGCTGGAACAGCTGTTGTTGGGGTGATGAGTATCCTTCATGATCCTGCGGTCTCTGCTACTACACCTTCTGGTGTATAAGTCCTGCAGGGAGGGGAGTGTAGTTCCAGTAGTACGTTCGGCTGAACGCACCACTCTCTGCAGGGCCCGCCTGTCCTGAGCAGTACAGTTCCCAAACCAGGCAGTGATGTTGCCTGTCAGGATGCTCTCCACTGCTCCACAGTAGAAGGACTTGAGGATCCTCACCGAGATCCGGAATTTCCTCAGCTGCCTGAGGTGGTAAAGACGCTGCCTTGCCTCTCTCACCAGAGTGTCTGTTTGTAAAGTCCATGTTAAAACCTCTGTGATGTGGACTCCCAGGTACTTGATGCTGCTCACCCTGTCGACAGAAGTCCCATTAATCACCAAGGGTGCCTCCGTCCTCGGTTGTAAACAACGCCTAAAGTCCATAATCAGCTCCTTAGTTTTGCTGACCTTCAGGTGTAGGCTGTTGTCCTGGCACCAGAGTGACAGTTCAGCCACCTCTTCGCAGCAGGCCTTCTCATAGTCGCTGGTGATCAGGCCCACGACAACGGTGTCGTCAGCAAACTTAATGATGGTGTTGGAGCTGGACCTGGCCACACAGTCATGTGTGTACAGGGAGTAAAGTAGGGGGCTGAGGACGCAGCCCTGGGGGGATCCTGTGTTAAGAGTTAGGGAGCTGGACATGTGCATCCCCACCCTAACCACCTGGGGCTGGGCTGAGGAAGTCCAGGATCCAGGCACACAGTGGAGTATTCAGTCCAAGCTCCTTCAGCTTGACAGCCAGTCTGGAGGGGACTATGGTATTGAAAGCTGAACTATAATCGATGAACAGCAATCTCACATAGGCCCCCTTCTGGCCAACCAGGTGCGTGAGCGTGGTGTGCAGTACCTGGGAGACCACGTCATCCGTAGAACTGTTGTGCTGGTACGCAAACTGCAACGGGTCCAAGGTGTGGGGGAGGGAGGCGCAGATATAATCCTTAATCAGCCTCTCGAAACACTTCATGACCACCGAGGTGAGCGCCACCTCACCTGAAGGTAGTCATTCAGGCAGGTTGGAGAGGCGATCTTCGGGACAGGAATGACGGTGGACCTCTTGAAGCAGGATGGGACCACTGATTCAGCCAGAGGGATGTTGAATATTGTAGTGAAGACGGGGCTAGCTGGTTAGCACAGGTCTTCAGTACTCGTCCAGATATGCCATCTGCGCCTGCAGCTTTCCTGGTGCTCACCCGCATCAGAGCCCTCATGACGTCATGCTCGGACACTGAGAGTGTGCGCTTTTCCCCAGTGGTGTAACTCCAATTAGCCGGCGAGCCAGCGGTGCTGTTGCCAGACTCAAACCACGCATAAAAGGAGTTCAGTTCGTTGGCGAGGGAGGTGTCCACACTCGTGGCTGGGGAGAAGCTGCTCTTGTAGTTTGTTATAGTCTGCAGCCCCTGCCACAAGTGTCTGGTGTCCCATTGCTCCATCTGTAGCTCCACAGTCTCTGTACGTCCATTTAGCGTCCTTCACCGCCCTCCCTAGATTGTATGACGCCTCTTTGTAATTGTCCATATTTCCGGATACAAGACCGTCATTGTAAGCGGCCGTGCGAGCATTCAGAGCGAAGCGGATGGATTTATCGACCCACGGTTTCTGGTTTGCAAATATCCGAACTTTCACCGTGGGAACAATGCTGTCCGCTAACATAGCCACAAAGCTCACCGCTACATCAGTAAACTCGCTGACATCGCTTGAACTTGACTGGAACATGTCCCAGTCGACGTCAGTCAGAGCATCCTGAAGCGCAGCCTGATTGGTCCGTCCACCGCTTCACTTCCCTCGTCACCACCAATTCTGGTGCGATCAGAGGCCTGTAAACGGGACCCAGTTAAATCGTGGCGTGATCTTATTTCCCGAAAGCAGGGAGCGAGACGGTCTTGTGCCCGTTCTTGTCAGTGTGTAACAATGGTCCAAAGTTCTATCTCCCCTGGTGGCACACGTGATGTGTTGGTAGAAATAAGGCAGAACTTTTTTAAGGTTCCCCCTGTTAAAGTCTCCAGTCACCACCACAGCCGCGTGGGGATGTTTGTTTTGAAATCCGCACAACACATCATACAGGTCCGACAGTGCTGTGTCGGTGTCCGCTTGCGGTGGAATATTAACGGCTGTAATGATGACCGTGCTGAATTCCCGGGGGAGATAAAATGGACGGCATAAGATTGTCAGCTGTTCCAGGTTCGGCGAGCAGGAGAGAGACTTAAGTGTTGTTGGGGAACACGGAGAAGGACTCAGCTGGATGAATGGCTTCATACGACACCACTGGGTTCAGCCATGTCTCATTCAGGCAGAGGACGCAACAGTTTCTTGTTGTCCCGTTGGAATTTAATCCTCACTCGAAGTTCATCCATCTTGTTCTCCAGAGACTGGACGTTGGCAAGAAGGATGCTTGGCAGAGGTGGACGGTAAGGTTGCGTCCTCATTCTGACCCAAATGCCGCCTGTCGGCCACTCTAGTTCCAAAGATAAAAAGTCCCAAAGTTGTTCTTTTAGGGAAGTTTTTGTATCCACGAGTGCATCGTTGCCGTAAGAGATAACTGCCGATGCTTTTTTGGCGGACATTATGATGAAAAAACTGAAAAAATGATAAAATGTGCGAAGTCGACCGGAGCGCCGTCGTAGGCAACCGCAAGCGGCGGCGCCAATATCGCCAGAAATAATAATAACAGAATAAAACAGAATAAAAAATAAAAGAGCATTATGTTGCATAGGTAAATAGGTTGAAGGTTTCTGAGTAAACAAATGGTCAAGTATACGTTGAATTTGTCTGGGCATTTTAATTCTACTTCACTATTAATACATTTTAAAAGGGGCAATAGACAACTTTTGCGCCACTGTCGCAAAAACAACCGGATCTTTTTACCATCGCTCAGAGCGCTCCTAAGAGGACAATTTTAGTTTAATTTTATTTATTTTGGTTGCGCAATCATAGACATATATACATAGATGTCACAATAACTGCTTCGGCTCGTTGCTGCGATACGTCAACATTGCTGCCATATTGGAACGGGCAAGACTGGCCTGTAAACAAATACAAGTAAACAGGGGTGCTGCGATTTATCTGGATAAAAAGCACGATAGCATTTATATTTCTCAACTGATTACAATGACTCGTTTTTATACTCAAGGGGTTATGATCTAATACCTGGAGTAGATTGCTCCACCGGCTGCCTTTTCTGCTTATGGTTGCGCATTGGTTGACACACTTCCTGTGATGCACTGTCGTAAATAGATCATTTTCCTGGGAGATTGTACCCAGTGGCAGCCTGAATGGATAGTGATATGGAGGCTTATAGAGAAGCAAACTAAATGCAGATGGTGTCATTATTCTATAGCCATTACACTGTGCAATTAACATTAAGTTCATAATGATAAGTTAAAGCAGAAAAGTTGTCTACTTCTCCTTAAAGTTTAATTATTTCCGTTTTAACACCCTGAAGTAAGCTCACCTGTTTCTTCTTGAGGTCCCTGAGAGCAGCAATGTCATCAGGAGCATCAGAGGGTACACTGGTCACCACCCCAGTACCTGGAATGCAGAGCAAAGAAAGAGAGAGGGGAAAATAAAACATGCAACTTCAGATTTCCATTCATGATGAGAAGCACAGATGTATTTGATATATTATGGATTTATTTTGACCACGCATTCTCATTTTTGGACAATACACAATTCTAAACAAAAACATATTGGCTTATAAATGGCTTTTTGTGATAGGCGACCAAGATGCAAAGACGGGTTGTGTCCAACATGTTCTGTGCACGTGTACACACGCTGTTCATATCCTTTCTGTTCAACATCAGAAGATATATCTGTCCTTCTCAGATTTGAGCCTCAAACTGTACACAGACCATGATCTAGTACTTTGAAAAGGGCTCCCAATGTACAAGTTTGATACTATGATCATGATAATTGAACAAATAATATTAACATGTAAAATAAAAGACATAACATAATATTCAGTTGGGAGACAAGTCACTGCAAATGTCTTTAACTATTTAGTATGTATTTTCCTAATTATTGGAGTTTTCTTTAATTCTTCTTGTTCTGACTCATCCACAGTGCAAAGAAACTCCAAACAAATTTCATGTGACTATTTCTCATAGTTTCTTTCGATTATTTTAGTGTCTTTTCGAGACGATTTACTTGTACCTTTGTCCTCCTTAATGGTGAGCATGGGCAGAGCATAAATTGTCTTGTAGGAGGTCAGTGGGGCGCTCAAGGCACAGCCTAGAATATCCTAGAGAGAGAAAGAGAAGGAGAGGAAGAGAGAGAGAAAGCATTATTAGTTACCCACACCACAGCCCTCTTTCTCACCTTCTAAAATTCTAAAGTACATCTTAATTTGCCCTAACCAATTTGGACATTAAAATTACATTTATAGATGATTTTGTTAATTATTACCAAACTTGATTTAGCCTTTGCCTTGTGAAATAAAAACGAAGTGACAATGATCCAATTAGTAACTTTCCACTACAGGAAGACTGAGCTGCTATAAACTGATTTAAACCTACACGTACAAATAATTTCTTTTGAGTTAAGTTTGTCATGGGTCTTAACGGATGATGATCCTGAAGGATACATGAAACTTAGTAATGTTTAGTCTAACAACCAAGCAAAGGACTAACTTTCCCAACTGTGTTCATCATCCCCAAATTAAATATTGAAATCAGTATTGGTGAAGAGAGAATCACAATTCTCAAGTGTATTCCCCCCACCTCCACCCCCACAAACACACACAATAAAGCAGTACCTGTCCAATTATCTCCATCACCACAGGTACAATTCCGTTCTCCTTGGTAAAGCCCTGGAAAGACATGTTCCTGGCAGATCTCCTGGTGCTGATGAAGATGTCTCCGCTGGCTGTGTCGAATGCAATGTACTTCATGTCCGGTCTCACCCAGCAGTTAGTCTGGCCAAACATGGTCTCGGGCCTCAGAGTGGCTGCCACCAGGAAGATGTTCTTCCCCTTCAAGGCACTGAGGGATAACACAGAAAAGTCACTTTAAGAGTTTGTTGTTGAACTGTTAGCATTTGTTCAATTGACTGACTTTGATCTCTACCAATATAGGACACCTGGGTTTTGTTTATGTTATTAAAAACAACTCAGTGGTCTTTGTTGTAGTTAAAATATGAAAACAATATGGATGCATGTTTTGTTGTGACTGAATTTGGTATGGTTTGGTAATTTACCCACAATATAAAAAAAAATGTTTAACCTGCTATAGAAGACTTTAGACTTGAACTTCGCTGGGTACGGTTCCACAATCTTCATCTTGACGAGAGTGTATTCCTGGGGTCCAACTCCCTAGAAATGAGGGGAAATATCAGTTAGTTGTCTGGTAAGGCAATATCTGAGAAAAATGACTACACAATGCTGTCGTTATGTCATTGTTAAATGACACAATCTGATTACATTGAATGAATACAAGGTTTGAGGAAACTATCTGTACCTCTCCCGTCTGCCTGTCGTGGTCCATGCAAGGCTGTCCATCCTTGGGAGAGTAGATGGTGTATCTGCAACAATCCAAGGATAGTTACCAAATAATGTAATTAAAATCACAAGTTCTACAGCTCCAATGCCATGTTCTAAACTACAGTAAATCAATTTTATAGGAGCAGGAACACCGATTATAAGTTCAGTAATACCCTTTGCAGACAAAATATCTTTAAATATTATTTTCATTCAAAGATGGAAATTACAATTATGACATGACAGATTTTATTGCTTTTCCCTCCTGTTAGTTACAACCTCACCTTTTGCCAAACTTGATCTTCTTCCTCTCCTTCAGAGTGATAAACTGCCACTTGACAAAGGAGTCATAGAAGGGATTCACATCTGTTGTAATGAATGAACGCCTCCAATCGACCTGTGAAGATACATCAGCAGAACACGGTTTGAGTGGGAGGGGAGGAAGGACACAATTAAGCAAAACACTGTAGCACAACTGTAGCATTTAATTGATAGGGGCCCAAAAAATGCTTAATTCTGGGCTCTCCTGAATAAACCCTAAGGCTAACCGTATCACTCCGACATACAAAAATAACAAATGTGTAAAATACAGATAATATATAGTTCTGGTCTATAAAACAAAATCTCAAAACAATGAAAGATTATTTTACCATGAGTCTGACCATTGCAATGTTGTTTTTCTGTTTACCTTAACTCCCATCAGCTTGAGGTCCTTGACTGCCAGGGGAGGAAAGTACTCCAGCCAGTGTTCAGCGTTGGCAAAGAGGATAATCTCACTGTCACTCAGACCCAAAGACCTCATGATGTCCCACTGGAATTTGGAGGTGCCAGACTTTGCTGCTGCTTTGCTCTAGAGGTGGACAAGGGTAGAATTTTGAGAAGTGAAATGCACAAAGGCTAAACATGTTAGAGCTGAGAAGCATATTCAACCACTGGATCAGGTGACACACACACATACACATACACAGACTGCCTGAAAGTCAAGGGGGCTAAATCACTGTGACCTTTTGGAGCAAACCTTCACAGAGAAGATGCAACCTCCACAAAGGAGCTGAGCTGGGATTCAAACCCAGCTCTCAGGTACTGTGTCCGTATACTTTCAGCCTTTATCTCAAACACGCACACAAGCAATCAGCTTCTTTGCTCAGAGTCTGACCTTCTTGCCCTTTGCTTTGTCCTTGATGATGAATTCATCCAACACTTTGGACTTCTCCTCCTCTTCCTCCTCCTCTTCATCCGGGAACTGCGGAGGATTCCCATAAAGCTCCATCTCTCTCTTCAACTTGTCTGCACACGCCTGTTTTGAAAAGAAATTCACACGATTCAAATGTGTTTGACTGACATACAATTATATCCAACAGATAGCAATGAACTGTTTGATCAAAGGACTTCTGATCTTATATTCATGATACATATTTCCACATTCATAATTAATATGTATTATTTGGTACCTTTAGGATTATTTTGACATTTTAATTTGATAAAGTAATCTTGTTAGGAATGGCAAATAAATGATTCAATTTACTTTATACATTTACTGCAAGGATGGCAAATACTATAGATTGCTTAGAAGTTAACCATTTCATAATTTAACATACATTGCTTACATCACACCCCTATGAGGGCTCACCTTGATGGGCATTCCTGTGCAGTGCAGTCCAAATGGGAAAAGACATTGCTTTCCCTTCAACCGCTGGTACCCGACAGCAAACTGTAAAAGAATAAAGTGTAAATGTATAAACAGTTGACATTTAAAAACAAACAAATAAAAAGTATACTGTAGATAGTTTTTACATAATTACAATTTTTGTATCTATATGGGTAGTTATTTCTGTTTTGTCTGGTTTTGGTGTGTCTATGTATGTGTGGAACGCTGAGATTAAACTTAAATCATGAATGGCTGTTTACTGTGTCGACAAGGTTTGTCATATTTTTCTGGTCTACATGGCAGCTCATTGTGGTTGTGAAGTTAAGTAGACTTTGCAACCTTACCTCACATTTTGACAGACTGAATGTGTGGCCAAGGTGCAATCTTCCATTCATGTAAGGGTAGGGGAAGGTGACAAAGTACTTGTTTTTGCTGGAACAGAAAATGAACAATGCATAGAATGTGAGACGCCCAAGGGTTTTTTTTTTTCCTTCTGTTATACACCTTCTATATAACTAGACCCAATGGAGGACCTTAAAAAGGGCCATCCCTGGTAAACTATTTTTGGCAAAGTTACACAAACTTTTGTCTCTTCAGAAAGGAATCTTATTGAAGATGGTGTCATCACTTCCCAACACATCTCTCCTAGCCCAGAATGTATGTGTGTGACTGTGCTTGAAAGCCATCTCCTGGAAACTTCTAACAGGTTAAGGACAGCTGTCAAGCTCTCCTAAATCCTTGTGGAGAGAGGAGTAGTTTTCTTAGCTGGGAAAGTACTTTTACTTCTACTACACCTCATACTAAAATACTTCACTCCTACGCCTAAAAGTAAGACCAAATTTGCATCACTAAAGATTTTGGCCAGTTAGTTCAGATTTCCTTCTCTGAGATGCTTGATAAATACGGGCCTAGAGCCACATGGACACACTGGACAGCCGGCTGTGAGGACTGATGTTAAATGCCTGCACCGATGCTTTCATAAATAAATATGAAAGTGAGAGAGAGCGACTCAGAGAGAAAATAAGACAGAAAACTCTATCCCCCTGCCCCCCAGGGAATTTCAGGCCAGAAAGATTGAATGGGATTGTTAAGATATGACTTCAGTCAAGTCTATATCATAACAAATGAAGGCGAGAGTGACAGCCACTTACTTGGTGCTTTCCCCAATTGTCGTTGGCGCATCACAGTCAAAGGCCCTCTCCTTTTCCCATTTCTGCTGGATTTCTTGCTCAATCTTCCTCAGATAGTCCAACTTTGCTGTCCCTTTTCGTTCCTTGAATACGACAAAACAAAATAGAAACAAAAAAGCTTTAATAGCAAACCTAACCTAGAATAGTTTTCATACATTTCTCATACCAAGGACCCTTAATTTGAAACACATTAGGTAACCAACCCCAGAATTTTATTGTTAGATATGTAATAAGATTTATTTGCATCTTTCATACACAACATGCAAATATACAATCTCTAATGGTGCTAACTTCTTGAAAATAGAGCTGTCACAATTATTACATAATCACCTAATAGCAATTATGAGCTAATCATCATCATTTTGGTCATGTCAAATTCCACATCATGTTTTTATCCAAATGTAGGAGTCATTTTAAACAAATGTTAGAAATGTTGCGACAACAAATGTTGTTCCATGTGTTCTCATCAATTTGGTTGCACAAATTAAACTTCTATCTGAATTATCATGATGTCCAATGTCAATGAATGGCTTTTCTTCAATAGGTAGCCATTTATTATTGTACTGTGATTAAGGGCTGTATAAATTAACATCTTATAATCGTATACTATGATAGCTGGTGTGAGATGAAAAAAAATATATTGTTACGGTATATAAGCACGGAGGCACAGTGCTTGCACTGCTGCTTCACAGCAAGAAGGTCCTGGGTGTCATTCCCGTCTATCTCCCGGCGTGGAGTTTGCATGTTATCCCCGTGCTCACATGGGGTTTCCTCCATATAACGTTGATGTGGACCCCCATCAAAATGACGCAAAAGACCGTCGTCTGACCAGTCATGGACCTTTGGAATTGTTTCCCAGGCGTGTCACTGTATGCTGCCTACTGCTCCTGGCTGCCCCCTCGAGGAAGGACAAGCCGGGATGAGTTAAAAGCAGAGAACAAGTTTCACCGGCTACCATTTGTAGCGTGTGTGTGTGTGTGTGTGTGTGTTGGTCGCCGTCGCCACATGAGTGCATGTGTTGTGGTGTGTGTGTGCTGTGTGACGAATAAAAAAAAAAACATCTTCTTATCAATCGCAATTATTTGCATGACAATTAACCGTCAACTAAAATGTAACGATCATGAAGGGACCCTTGTGGACCGATCCCCACGTTGGGAACCACTGGTCTAGTCTAGAGCATGGTTAACTGAGGGCTGAACTGGATTTTAAAAAACATACACAAATCACACACTTCGAGTAAACTCCCTGTGACTAGTTAACTGCGAATTACAATAAAATTGATAGTTTCGGTTTCTTTTAGGTCACTTGGGTGTATTTTCTATGCTGGCTTAGTTAGCTAGCTAGTTAGTTAGTTAATGTAACACAACTCCACATTTTACAAGTTTAGTGAATCAACAGTGGCGATCCTGAATTGCCGGTTAGTCGACACTGTTCATATCGCCCACCTACCGTCATGTTGGTGCAAAATGAGGATTTAAATGAATAAATGTCGTTTGCAGTCTCAAGAAACAGCAGAGTGTCTGGCTCTGACAAGGGGAACACACGCCGCCGGCACTCGGCTGACGACACCAGACGCAATGTCATACCGCGTTGATTCCTGGGAAATGTAGTTGACCGTCGGCCATTTTAGAATCTAAAATGTTCCTGCAAAGAACCACATTTCCCAACAACCAACGCAAACAATCGATCCATCCGTCGGATTGATAGATAGATGGATAATTAGGCAATATCCAATAAACGTAAATTATTTTTTTAAAGTACAAATATATTGGGATATAGAATAAACTTCACATGAAATCAAAACATTGAAAAACGCCATTTACAATCAACCTAAATCTGTACATATTTTTTAAAATAGATGATGTCTGCAAACTTGGCTTGTGTTAAGATCTGATCATCTTGACTTTTTGATAAAATATTCGATTTGAACAGTGATTATTGATTTCTACATTGATGGTTGACTTTTACATTGATAATTGATATTTACATCGATAGCGCTTAACTCTTAAATCGTTACAATTCCACCGAGCGGCTACGTCAGCGATTCCGTTCGTTGTGCTTACGTTTGCGACACTGCCACTCGTGTTGCCGTGCCGTAAAGCGTTGTGTCCTACCTGCTAGTGGCGTGAGAGGAGGCCCTCAAGCTCTATGCGCTTACAGACGATGAGCGCGGGGTTTCAGCACGCACTTTCAACTTGTAGTCAGTATTAACAGTCTCTCTCACAATGATTATAGAAAATGTGGAAGCCTTGAAGTCCTGGCTGGCAAAACTCCTGGAACCGATGTGAGTGTCATTCGAAATGTCATTTAGCCTGCATGCTAGCTAGCTGGCTATCCCTAGCCAGCGAGTTGGATGTCTATGGGACTTGCTAACTAGCTTGCTAACGCTAGCCAGCTAGTTGGATGTCTATGGGGCTTGCTAGCCTATGTTTTCCAAGTTCTTCCACGAGTTAGCCACTAGCCACCACCATGGCCCTTAGCTTGGTAATTCGGGGCAATGATATATAGACTTGCGCTAAGTTTCTCACCGTATAACGTTTAGTTTGCGCAGTACGACTTATATCAAATAACAAGTGTAAATGGTCAACGCTAATGGTAGTTAGCACTCATGCAGCTATCTGGCTGGCCCAGGCATTCAGTTTAACTATGATTCTGCGGCATATGGTGTTATTACATTAATATTATTGAATCGTGTTGTAACTTGCAAGATCCATTAAAATTTTCAGAGCTGCACTCTCATCCTTCTTTCTCCCTCTGTTTTTATACATAATTAAGCAACATCGATATATTTTATAGAAATATAAAGTGTATTGCATACATTGTGTATTATATATAATTTATTGCATTCACTATATATGCATATATTGTAAAAATGTCCTTATATAATTTATTGGAAATTGCCAGTTCTGTTTTTCCTGTAATTGTTTGTATTGTTGCTTATCGTTTTGATGTGAGCTGCTGCCTATAACAGTGCAATTTCCCTCCAGGGATGAATAAAGTATCTATTCATTTATCTTGTCGGACTGTATTGTTTCACTAAACCCCTGGCTGGTATTAATAACATTCATATAATGCCTCCTCAATGATCCTCAGATGTGAAGCAGACCCCTCTGCTTTGGCCAACTATGTTGTGGCTCTTGTGAAGAAGGACAAACCAGAGAAGGAGCTCAAAGCGCTTTGTGCTGATCAACTTGACGTCTTCCTACAGAAAGGTATTGTCTGCAACTATTCTTTAAAATTGTTAAAATCCAAACAAGATACATTTCCCCCATTTATCTCTGGAGAATAAATTGAAATACAAATTGAATACAAATAAAATAAATATTAAAGTATATACAATATCTTGGCACCTTGAGGGTGAATGAAGGAAATGCCCTGTCTTTAAACAAATTCTGCTAATAATATGAATCCTCCGCCTCCTTTCCTGCATCCCCCAGATGATTAATAAAGTGTTATCTTATTTGCAGAGACAACAGGATTTGTTGATAAACTGTTTGAATGTCTAACAACCAAGAATTACCTGGGAAATCCGCCTGCCAAGGAAACACCCAAGGAAGAGATTAAACAACCTGCAGGCAAATCTGATGTCGTGGAGGTAAACAAAAATATTGTATTTCAACAATAATTAAATTAATAAATAAATACAGGCACTCCTCACTTAACGACCGAGTTCCATTCCTACGGCCAGGTTGTTAAGCCACTTAGTCAATAAGTGAGGAAGAGTGTTATTTCATAGTAAGGGGCCGTGTCGATAGGGAAGGCTACTGACAGACTGCGCGAACGAGACTGAGAACGGTGATGTGCGATGAGATGCTTGATGCTCAGACGCCACGCAGCACTCAATAAGGACTGGTCAGAGAGCTGGTCATAAGTCTGAACGGTCGTTACATAGGTAGATCGATAAGTGAGGAATAACTGTACAGGTACTCCTTTGTTTTACGTTTTTGCTTTGTTTTTCACAAGGCGGAAACTGTTGAGGAGAGAGACAGCAGGCGGAGGAGAAGTCCTCTGCGAAACCGCTCTGACTTCAATGAGTCCAGGTAAGCCAAAGAACTGTGGAGATAGTATTTACGCAATTTTCTTTACTGGGTTTGAGTTGGTGTTCTTCCCTTTCTTATTGGATGAATACCATGTAACATTTTAGCTTTTTTTTTTTTATATATATATATATACACACACACACACACACACACACACACACACACACACACACACACACACACACAAGGTCTAGGATTTAATTCATATGTACTATGAAAACATCAGTAATTTCTTATATTTTAGTAGTTAATTAATTTTCAGCAGCAGTTCGATTATAAATTTGGATTTAATGTAATAAAAAGAAAGATATCACTCGGACTCTAGACTTTTAAATGTCAATATACGTTAAAAAATAAAACGTGCAAACGTTTCAATGTGTTTCCGCACACATACATACACACGCACACAACACAGACACCGTTCTTGTCTGATCCACAGCTCGCTCCTCATTGCTGTTGTAGTTCACTAGGAACCCAAACTTTTGCAAGGTGGCTGATTTCAAAGAAACAGGTCTTCAAGCTCTTTTGTACTGGGGATGGTAGCTCAGGAGGTAGAGCTGGTCGTCTGGTAATCCAAAGGTCGCTGGTTCGATCCCAGGCTCCTCCTGCTAGCATGCTGTAGTGTCCTTGAGCAAGACACTTAACCCCTAATTGCTCCTGATGGCTGCGTCCGTCGGTGTTTGAATAATTGTAAGTCGCTTTGGATAAAAGCGTCTGCTAAATGACTAAATGTAATGTAATGTAATGTTTTGTGTAAGACTCATTTGCACTCACCATAGTGTGACTGACTCAAGTCAGATGTGCAATCAGCTTGAATTAAGTTTAGCATGTTGCTTACTTGCTAACGGCTTCCAGGTGTTTGGTTCCACAGCTTAAGGTTTCCGGGTGGAACTCACGCTTGTGAACTTTGGTTCCACATTATATTTTCACATTCTCCCTATTCACATATTCTCCATATGACCTCCTATGGCATCCTGCGTTATCATTATTTTCAATGATGGGGAGCAAAGTCTAGCCCTCCTGGTCCGATCCCACAGAAGAGCTACTGTAGCACAAATTGCTGAAAAGGTTAATGCTGGCTATGATAGAAAGGTGTCTGAACACAGCTTGATGGGTAGCAGCAGAGTGCCCATGCTGACCCATGTCCACCGCCGAAAGTGCCTACAATGGGCATGTGAGCGTCAGAACTGGACCATGGAGCAATGGAAGAAGGTGGCCTGGTCTGATGAATCATGTTTTCTTTTACATCATGTGGATGGCCAGGTGCGTGTGCCTTGTTTACCTGGGAAAGAGATGGCACCAGGATGCACGATGGGAAGAAGGCAAGCCAGCGGTGTGATGCTCTGGGCAATGTTCTGCTGGGAAACCTTGAGTCCTGGAATTCATGTGGATGTTATTTAGACATGTAGCACCTACCTAAACATTGTCTAAGTACACCCCTTCATGGTAACGGTATTCTCTGATGACAGTGGCCTCTTAAGCAGGATAAAGCGTCCCGCCACACTGCAAAAAATGTTCAGGAGTGGTTTGAGGAACATGACAAAGAGTTCAAGGTGTTGACTTGGCCTCCAAATTCCCCAGATCTCAATCTGATCGAGCATCTGTGGGATGTTCTGGAACAACAATCCCGATCCATGGGGGCACCACTTCACAACTTACAGGACTTAAAGGATCTGCTGCTAACGTCTTGGTGCCAGATACCTTAACAGGACACCTTCAGGGGTCTTAGGAGTCCAAGCTTTTTTGGCTGCACGAGGGGGACCTACAGAATATTAGGCAGGTGGTTTTACTGTTGTGGCTGATTGTATGAGGAAGAAAGACAATGCTGGGAAGAAAAGTTATAAGACTATTTAAAATGTATTTCATTCTTTGAATTATTTTATTATTCCACTTTGTAAATGCATTTTGCTTTGCTTTCATTGTCACTATCTGACAGCCTTCTTTTAATGTAAAGCACTTTGAGTTACATGTCATGTAAGAGAGGTCCTATACAAATAAAGGTTGTTATTGTTATTGTTATTGTTATTATTATTATTATTATTATTATTATTATTGTTATTATTATTATATAGTTAGAAACGGAAGATCTACAAGTTCTTGTGCTGAGTTTAAAAGTGCAAAATACTAAATAAATGTTCACTATCCTTTGAAATCCTTTTATTATAAAATTCTTAAATACTAAATGTATATATTGTTTCTTCCCAGCATCTGTTAATATTATTTATAAATTATGCTGAACTAGGCTGAACTTTGTAAACAATACCCAGCCCCATTTGTGTCATGACCAAGGCCCTCTTTTTTTGGTTATTGTCCTTTTGTAATCGTTATAGTCTTTGCCCAACTCGTTGCCAGTTGCAGTGTTTGGGAGACGTCTGCTCCATTCATTCCATGTGTTTGTGTTTGCACTCCATGTGTTAATGCGTCCCCTCCTGAACTCTAGCTTCAAGGGACTCTTTTCATTCCAATATAACTCACCAATTTCCTTACAATACTTTCAGATCTGTAGGTGTCTTGTGACATACTGTTTTCTTTCTTTCTTGTTTGTTTTAATACAAAAGCTGCTCTAGATGGTTAGAATACTATTCTAATGGGCCTTGGGCTTTTGTATTAAATTGTATTTAAATTATAACCTGCACTTCGCCTTTCAGGAGCCGTGATGACAGAAGGAGAGATGAACGCAAGCGGCGCGACTTGGAGCGCCACGGGAAAAGCAGCAGCGACTCCCACCGGGACCGGGAGCGTCATGAGCGGCGCAGGGGGACCCCTCCCGGGAGGAGCCCCCCCAGGAGGAGCTACAGCAGGAGCAGGAGCAGGAGTGGCAGCCGAGGGAAGAGCAGAGAGCGCGAGTACAGAGGAGGCAGAGGTGAGTAATACTGTTTTGTTTATTTTCTGGAGCTACAGCTGGATTAGTGTTGCTGAGGACATTGATGTGTGCACCACATAGAGGTGGTTGGAAATGGACTGCAGAGACGAGGAGAGCAGTGGGCTGGACATGGCAGATTGTCTTGTCCCTTTATAGAGGCGTTAGTCTGCGTTGCTTATAAAGTCTGATAGGAATGATGTGGACAGCGTGGCAGCCGCAGCATTGGGGACTGAGCAGCACATGGTGGAACTGTCCGTATTACCTACAAGGTTGATTTCCACAACAAAACTTGTCTTGTTGTGTCGGCTTTTGTCATGGTCAAGGAGTATTTTAGCTTCTCAAATTGATTTGAAAGCTGTACTGCCTTGTTTTGATGTGTCAGTCATATCAGCAATGTTACATTTGTTTCCAAATGTTTGGTTGTTGTTGTTGTTGTTTTTATTTTTTTTTTAAGTCAGTTGTCCACTATTGGTCCGGTTGAGTCATTGATTATGCCTTGAGGATGTAACTTCAAAAGATAACCAAATAACAAACAAGTAAAATGGCGCGTTTTTTAGGTTTATGAAAATTTGTAGTATTAAATGATGAACAATGATGAACAAAAGAGCTTGCCCAATTGGTGTTTCTAGTTAATAGATATTACAAAAGAAGGCTGACGCAGCTTTTATAAGTGTACGCGGTATATAGATTAACTGTTGATGTAGAACTAATGGTAGACACAATAACATCCCACACTTATATTGTATATTTGTATCTTACTGTTTTTGTTTTTTGTCTCCCTCTCTGACAGATTTCAAGTCCAAATTTGAGTTGGAGAGAAAGGACCCCGACAGCTTCAACCCCTCCATTGTGCCGCAGCCCCCTCACCCCCACCCGCCCCCACTCCTGCCCCTGCCCCTGCCCCTGCCCCTGCCCCCCACAGGCCAGCACCCCTTCTCCTCCTCCGGCGTCGGTGTGTTGGGGGCCGGGGGCGTCCCCGTGGCGACGCCGGCCCACTTGCCAGACAGCACCACAGACAGCTGGTCCACTTACTACAGCAACCAGAGGAAGCAAGATGGTGGCGCCGGGAAGAGCAAGCCTTTCAGCAACAAGGGCGGTTTACTCAAACAGCGCTGCCGAGACTATGACGGTAGGAATTTATATCGTTGTAAATGTAGCTAGGGCTGGGCAATATTGACAAAATCAAATATTGTGATATTTCCTTTAAAATTCCTCAATATTGATAATTTGGCATTATTCTGTGCATGACTATTAGTGCTTTCATATGATATTTACACACTATAATATTTAAGAAACAATCATTAGTAATGCAGATATGTATTTTTTTTATATATCCCCTAGTTCTGTATCACACAGCTCTGGACATTGGTTATTTATCCTTTGAAACTGTATGTGCTTATGTACATTTGAATGGGAAAACTAAACCGTTATTTGATTTATTGTTGGACTTTGGACTCAAGTTGGTGCATAATGTGCTCCCAGCATCTTCCCATGTGGGACTGTGTTTAGTTCATCACTAATGACCCCTCTTTTCCGTGGAGAGAGACGCATCTCCAGATCAGTAGGCAGGCTCACAGCCGCCTCTCCAGGGACACCGTTGTGGTTTATAAGCGACCCCTTGTCCCATAGGCTCGCAGCTATCTTGTCACAGGGCTCAGCACAACCGATAGGGATTCACTTTCTTAATGAGATGGAACTATGCTCCCTAGTGCCTCTCAGGATTCAAAGGTTTCGAACTTGGCCATTTATTTCTTTACTTTTATTTTATTTTTTCTCTTGCTGTATTTTCACTCTGGTCTTGTATCCAGGCTGCTCTGTTCCTCTTATTTGGCACATGGTCATCAGGGAGCCATGTTATTAAAATAGTACGTTTCTAATGTATACTCAAGAGAAACCGTGAGGGAAAAAGCACACAAGGGAAAAGCTAGGACTCAGGGACACATGTAGCAAAGTTTGTTTCCATGGTATCTGTGGGACCTTCAGTATATATTCCCAAAAGTTTACACTCAAAGTTCACAACAGTGCTCTCTGGTACAACCGTTCTTGAATCTCTTAATTTCATGTAATGTTGTGGAAGATGTAATGTATTTCATTTTGGGATGTGACCACCACCTTACGCTCTCTATTTCCATCGCTCTTAGAGAAAGGATTCTGTGTCCGTGGTGACCTGTGTCCATTTGACCACGGTAATGACCCCCTCATCGTGGATGACGTGACCCTACCGGGGATGATCCCGTTCCCTCCGCCACCCATCATCCCTCCTGCCGGACTCCCCATGCCACCCATGACCGAGCCGCCACCTTCCCTCAGGATGCCCTCCATGCCCCCCTATGGCCAGCCGCCTCCGCCTGGCGTCTTCCCTCTGACAGGTGAGTAAGAGCGCCCAGACACACGTTCTCAATGATATTTATCTTCAGTTAGACCTTCCATTCAAAATTGAACGAAAACGTGCTGAAGAATTCTGAGGCTGTCTTACATGCAGTTTGGAATACAGACAACTGTTATTTTAAGATTAAAATAAATTCAGAGCCAGGACAGTTGGGTGCAAAAGCAGTTTGTCAGTAGAAATATTATTATAGTCTAAATCTGCTTTCACACATGAACTCGCAACCCGAGATTGTCCGTGTCTGATGCGTTTACGCTACCTGGAAATAATCTGTTTGGTTTAGACGAGGGGCAGAGCCTGTGTAGAGCGTTCAGAAGGCAGGATGTGACGCATGATGCTGCAGATTTTTACGGCACACCCAAGATGGCGGACGAGGCTACCGACTTGTCTTTTTTGGCGTTGATACTGCATGTATTTGGACGTAATATAAACTAAAGAGTGGAAAGGGAGTACGAAGCAGCTACGCTCCGAGAACGAAGATCTGTACAAAGGTAAATAGCTGGCGCATAATAGAGAAGTCATCAACCTTCGATATGCCCAGTTGCTTGCTGTGAAGGCTCCGGACAATCACCGGCTCTGTTCACACATACCGCTCAATCTGACATTACGCAGACTTTGTACAGGATGCTGGCTGGGTAAAGCCCGGGTAATGTCTGGTCCAAATTGGTTTGACATTTGCGTTCACACATACAGCTACTCTGGGTAATGTCCAGATCATTTCAGGGTTGCGGTGCATGTGTGAAAGCGGCTTAGGCGGTTTTAGGAATATTTGCACCTAAATGTGAACTTGAACTACCTAAAGACTGAGGTTAACAATGGTGCTGCTCGAGAGCTGTCACATTATAATACAGTTCAAGATTCAAGAGGTTTATTTGTCATATACATACTTTCATACATATATGCAGTGAAATGTCAATGAAATGCACCCGGTGATTACACACAATATGTCCTAGACTGAACACAGTAGCTACCTAAGAATTTCTACTTGACCAACTAACTGATTCCCTAAAACGTAATGCAGTAAGTCGAATGCTATAGAATAAAATTAAGGGTCATGCAGGGTGGGGGTACAGAATAGATAAAGGGAATAGGCTTATGTATATGGGATAGACTGATGTATCATGTTGCTGGGGTGACACTTTGGCACTTTTTTTTTTTTTTTTTTTGTATTAAAAAAAATACGACGCTAAATATTTAGCACTCTTTAAGGTTAATACTTGTACCTAACAGCCCTTTTTGTATTTTTTATGTCACCACCATGTCTGTTGTATACGTTTAACTACGGAAAAGCACAGTGACATACTTAAAAGAAGTTTGCTTCACTTGGGTTTCTCTCTTAACGTTTTATCTCAAGCTGTCCATCTTTTTACTTATTTCAACCCACATGGGAGGTTTCTAGCCTGTTGTTATTTATTTGTTTGTTTATTTATTTTTATACTGTGACACAAACTAGATGTTTGCTATAACATCTAAAGGGATTACTATCTATAGGGATTACTTAATTACACCAGTAAGCCAACATGTCTCTAGGGAATTTTGATAAATGTAGATGTCTTGTATCCAATCATAAATCTGTCCGTAGTGGGTAGATTGTTTATTGTATTGGAGGTGAAAAAACACTCTTTCATAGCAGCGCTGACTGAACCGCTAGTGTTGTGGCCTGGAGACTTCCTTTTCATGCAAGTCTGCTTTTTGCTACCATCATTACAGAACACGAACTGCTTTATTTTACATACAATACTTCTGCATTGTGCTGCACTCCCAGCACATGAACAAGTGGGCTGGGAGAGTGACGGAGAGAACACTGGTTTGGTTTAATTTCGGTTTCAGGGTACAGGGGATGACAGCAGCAGTAAACTACAGCAACAGATAAATATCAACTTGTCGGTATACCACATACTGTCAAGATGTGAGCACAGTATTGGAGGTATAAATGTTGAGGCTGTTCCTGCTTTCAATTTGGATATTAACTTCCTTCCCTGCCACATTCCAGTCGAATTCTCATTATATATCTTCCCAAAATGCCAACTTGACTTGAAAACCTTTTGTAACTACTATACATTAAAAAAGTGTGTGTGCGTGTGCGCGTGCGTGCACTTCTCACAAAAAGTTAGGGATATTCGGCTTTCGGGTGAAATTTCAGGATGAACCTAAAATGCACTATAAACTTTACAGGTGAACTTAATTTGACCTTCTCTAAACTTTTGAATGCACATGTCCAACTGTTCAATGTTTCAGTACTTTTTGCACAACTTTCTGTTCTCTCACAAGGAGCTGAACGGCAAAATTCACAACAGGTGTTTGATCCATGAATTGACCAATACATTTCCTGGTTCAATTAGAATTGGTATTTAAATTGTCCTCTTCATCATGCTGTTCACATTTTGACATCATGAGACCAAGACGACACCTAACAACGGATCAACATTACCTCGCCATTGTGAGGCTTCAAACAGGATGTTCTCAGAGTGAAGTAGCCACTGAGCTTAGAGTGTCACAGAGTGTCATCAGCAGGTTGCAACAGAGACACTGAAAGAGTCACAGAAAGGCATAGAAGTGGACGTCCTTTGGCCACATTCCACACTGATGACCGCTTCATTGTGAACAGCGCCTTGCGGAACTGGATGATGAATGCTACTCAACTCCAGGCACATTTAAGGGAGGTGAGAGGCACCCAAGTGTCATGACAGACCATTCGAAACCATTAAAATTGGCGTGGTCTACGTGCTAGACGACCTGCAAGGATACCTGACCACACCACCAGGCACAGGCATCATCGTCTTGCATGGGCCAAGGAGCATTTAGGCCGGAAGAGGGACCAGTGGCCTCAGTGCTGTTCTCTGATGAAAGTCGATTCACATTGAGCAGAAATGATGGCCGCCAATGATGTTGGAGACGTCAAGGAGAGCGCTATGCATCAGCCACTTTTGTCACCAGACGAGCCTTTGGCCGTGGTGGTGTTAGTGTGGGCAGGTGTGTCTAATCAATACAGAACTGCCCTACACTTTGTGAATGGTACAGTGACAAGCCCATACTACCTGAATAACATCATTAATCCAGTCATTGTGCCCCTGCATGAACAACACAGGCCTCATTTCATCTTCATGGACGACAATGCTCCAGCTCATCGAGGTGGCATCATTAGGGAACGGCTGCTGGAGACTGGGGTACCTCAAATGGAGTGGCCTGCACTTTCTCCAGACCTGAATCCCACAGAAAACCTATGGGATCAGCTGAGTCGCTGTGTAGAGGCTTGTAACTCTGTACCCCAGAACCTCAATGAACTGAGGGCTGCTCAAGGGCACATGACAAGTTATTGAGTCATTGACATTTGTTGTTGGCTTTTGTTTCAATAAATTGTTTGAGATGAGGAAATCACCATTGCATGCTTGTACTTAAATGCCCTACTTTCATGATATAATATCACTGTCACGTGAACTTTTTACATTTTCCATAAATGTCACTCGAAAGCAAATATCTGTGTGTGTGTGTGTGTGTGTGTGTGTGTGTGTGTGTGTGTGTGTGTGTGTGTGCGTGTGCGTGTGCGTGCGCAGTGGGGCTGAAAAGTATTTAGTGCCACCAATTGTGGAAGTTCTCCCACTTAAGAAGATGAGAGAGGCCTGTTATTTTCATCATAGGTATACCTCAACTATGAGAGACAAAATGAGAAAAAGAAATCCAGAAAATCAAATCACATTGTCTGATTTTTAAAGAATTTTTTTGCAAATTATGGTGGAAAATAAGTACTTGGTCAATAACAAAAGTTCATCTCAATACTTTGTTATATACCCTTTGTTTGCAATGACAGAGGTCAAATGTTTTCTGTAAGTCTTCACAAGGTTTTCACACACTGTTGCTGGTATTTTGGCCCATTCCTCCATGCAAATCTCCTCTAGAGCAGTGATGTTTTGGGGCTGTCGCTGGGCAACACAGACTTTCAACTCCCTCCAAAGATTTTCTATGGGGTTGAGATCTGGAGACTGGCTAGGCCACTCCAGGTCCTTGAAATGCTTCTTACGAAGTCACTCCTTCGTTGCCCGGGCGGTGTGTTTGGGATCATTGTCATGCTGAAAGACCCAGCCACGTTTCATCTTCAATGCCCTTGCTGATGGAAGGAGGTTTTCACTCAAAATCTCACGATACATGGCCCCATTCATTCTTTCCTTTACACGGATCAGTCGTCCTGGTCCCTTTGCAGAAAAACAGCCCCAAAGCATGACGTTCCACCCCCATGCTTCACAGTAGGTATGGTGTTCTTTGGATGCAACTCAGCTTTCTTTCTCTTCCACACATGACAAGTTGAGTTTTTACCAAAAAGTTCTGTTTTGGTTTCATCTGACCATATGACATTCTCCCAATCCTCTTCTGGATCATCCAAATGCTCTCTAGCAAACTTCAGACGGGCCTGGACATGTACTGGCTTAAGCAGGGGGACACGTCTGGCACTGCAGGATTTGAGTCCCTGGCGGCGTAGTGCGTTACTGATGGTAGCCTTTGTTACTTTGGTCCCAGCTCTCTGCAGGTCATTCACTAGGTCCCCCCGTGTGGTTCTGGGATGTTTGCTCACCGTTCTTGTGATCATTTGGACCCCACGGGGTGACATCTTGCGTGGAGCCCCAGATCGAGGGAGATTATCAGTGGTCTTGTATGTCTTCCATTTTCTAATAATTGCTCCCACAGTTGATTTCTTCACAACAAGCTGCTTACCTATTGCAGATTCAGTCTTTCCAGCCTGGTGCAGGTCTACAATTTTGTTTCTGGTGTCCTTTGACAGCTCTTTGGTCTTGGCCATAGTGGAGTTTGGAGTGTGACTGTTTGAGGTTGTGGACAGGTGTCTTTTATACTGATAATGAGTTCAAACAGGTGCCATTAATACAGGTAACGAGTGGAGGACAGAGGAGCCTCTTAAAGAAAAAGTTACAGGTCTGTGAAAGCCAGAAATCTTGCTTGTTTGTAGGTGACCAAATACTTATTTTACCGAGGAATTTACCAATTAATTCATTAAAAATTCTACAATGTGATTTCCTGGATTCTTTCCCCCCATTCTGTCCCTCTCAGTCAAGTGTACCTCTGATGAATTACAGGCCTCTCTCATCTTTGTAAGTGGGAGAACTTGCACAATTGGTGGCTGACTAAATACTTTTTTGCCCCACTGTATGTATGTATGTGTATGTATATGTGTGTGTGTGTGTGTGTGTGTGTGTGTGTGTGTGTGTGTGTGTGTGTGTGTGTGTGTGTGTGTGTGTGTGTGTGTGTGTGTGTGTGTGTGTGTGTGTGTGTGTGTGTGTGTGTGTACAGTATATATATGTGTGTGTGTGTATATATGTGTTTTTTTGTGTGTGTATATGTGTGTGTGTATATAGATGTGTGTGTGTGTGTATATATATATTTGTGTGTGTGTGTGTGTGTGACACACCACTTTATTAGGTACAGCTTGCTAGTACCGGGTTGGACCCCCTTTTGCCTTCAGAACTGCCTAAATTCTTCGTGGCATAGATTCAACAAGGTGTTGGAAACATTCCTCAGAGATTTTTGTCAATATTGACATGATAGCATCACACAGTTGCTGCAGATTTGTCGGCTGCACATCCATGATGCTAATCTCCTTTTCCACCACACCCCAAAGGAGATCTGGTGACTGTGGAGGCCATTGGAGTACAGTGAACTCATTGTCATGTTCAATAAACCAGTTTGAGATGATTTGACCTTTTGACATGGTGCATTATTCTGCTGGAAGTAGCCATCAGAAGATGGGTACACTGTGCTCATAAAGGGATGGACATGGTCAGCAACAATACTCAGGTATACTGTGGCGTTTAAACCATGCTCAATTGGTACGAAGGGGCCCAAAGTGTGCCAACAAAATATCCTCCACACCATTACACCACCACCACCACCAGCCTGAACCGTCTCCCGTCCATGCTTTCATGCTTCCAAATTCTGACCCTACCATCTGAATGTCGAGCTGAAATCGAGACTCATCAGATCCGGCAACGTTTTTCCAATCTTCTCTTGTCCATTTTTGGTGAGGCTGTATATATTGTAGCCTCAGTTTCCTGTTCTCAGCTGACAGGAGTGGCACCCGGTGTGATCTTCTGCTGCTGTAGCCCGTCTGCTTCAAGATTGGACGTGTTGTGCATTCAGAGATGGTATTCTGCATACCTTGGTTGAAACAAGCGGTTATTTGAGTTACTGTTGCCTTTCTATCGTCTCGAACCAGTCTGCCCATTCTCCTCTGACATCAACAAGGCGTTTTCGTCACTGGATATTTTCTCTTATTTTCGGACCGTTCTCTGTAAACCCTAGAGATGGTTGTGTGAAAATCCCCGTAGGTCAGCAGTTTCTGAAATACTCAGACCAGCCCATCTGGCACCAACAACCATGCCACGTTCAAAGTCACTTAAATCGCCTTTCTTCCCCGTTCTGATGCTCGGTTTGAACTTCAGCAAGTCATCCTCACCATGTCTACGTGCCTAAATGCAATGACTTCCTGCGATGTGATTGGCTGATTAGCTATTTGTGTTAACAAGCAATTAAACAGCTGTACCTAATAAAGTGGCCAGTGAGTGTATATATTTTATAATATAATTTAAGTATAATATTTTGTAATATAGTTTCAGATTCAGTAGAGTTTAGGGCTTAATGATTAATCAAATTCAAACAGACATCACAATTAAACAGAACTCAATTTTCAAATCACATTAAAAAAAAAAAAAGTTTTAAGTTACACAACCTAACCAGTAGGGTTGTCAAGGCACGGTATGCTGTGTGGGGCGTGTGCTGCTGGTAGAGCCCGGAACACCTATAGAGTCTGGGCGGGGCTTCTCCCACAACAATGCATCTGTTTGTTTGTTGTTGTTGTTGTTGTTGTTTTTTTTTTTTTCTTTTTTTAAATTAAATTACTATTAAGCTGTCCCTGAGCACACGGAGTGACGCTCTGTGTATGTGGACGTATGCACGCAACATTTTTATAAAATGTCGGATTGGACCAGGTGCTTCAACCTGTGTAACGCTGCATTGTGATGTAAAATGGGAAGTTGCAGAGTTTATAATACAACACAAAAATGTGACCGTAATGTTAACATATAAAACGTGAGATCCACCGATCGGTTGGCCGTTGACCAGAAATGGTCGGTTTTCACCAACCCATCAGTGTCAGACATATTTTTTAGATTCTGTGCCGGTAAAATTTACACGGCCGATACTGTTCTCATGTACTTGTAAAAATGCTTCGATACTCAAACTCGATACCAACGTAATGTAACATAGCGTAGTTGTGTAGTTGACGCTAAAAAAAAGAGCCAAAGAAAGAAAATATCAGCTGTTTGGAGGTACTCTAAGGTAAACCAAGAAGATTAGATCAATGATTTATCTATCACCTGATATTCTACCGTTGTGCAAACTGTATTTCTATTGCTGTCACAGCAGAGCTCCACTGGTGATTAAAGGTTAGACTCTTTTTTGAGACTTGGTTCTTGACGAGTCACTCAGTAAAACAAGTCGTTCAATTTGACTTACTTGGTTTAACGCACCGGGAGCGAAGGAGGACTTCCAGTGAACGAGAGCAAGAAGAGCCGGCCATTTATTTGATTTGTTTATTTTTTTATAATGGTTGCAATTTATTTGCAAAGTACCATATAAATATAATATAAATGTATATTAGCACTAAAAGTGAAAAAGACTTGAACTGGACATTTCCATGTTAGTTATATGTTGGGTCCTACTAAAACTCAGTGAGAGTTACAGGTTGAATTATACTGAAACTTGGTGACAGTCCCATATTCTATTTTATTGGAACTCAGTGACACTTTCATATTCTGTTATTGTTCCACAGTGAATCATGAAAAATATTAAACAGCGTCAAAACCAATCTCACTATTGTTGTAACTGAAAATTGCAGCGGTAGTCTGTGTATGCAGCTTGTATATCAGGTGAGCCTGATCAGATCACAGGCCAAGATGTATTTGTCATAGGCGTAGAGCAGATCGCTAATTGGAAGCTCAGCAGCTCAGACTTAAAAAAATCAGAAATAGGAATCGGCCAAGAAAATTGTAATTGGTGCATCTCTAGTTGGTAAACATGTTCGGTAACTTTACGAGATGATACATTTCAAGGGATATTTATCCTAATGAGATAAATTACTATATATACTTACCGTAGTAGCTTGCATACGATGTGATTAGCCTTCTTACAAGACGGCTACGGTGTGAATGACTGATGGTGTCATTTAGCTGCAGTAACTCAAACGCCACAGAGACTCCCTGTTACCCTATTGTGGTACTCAAAATATTTTCCCAAGTTTGACAGGTCTGCTATGGTATTTTTATGACAGTTATTTCAGCTTTTTAACTGCTGCATTGTTTTTTTTCAAAACTTTGAGAATTGTATGGAGATGCGCGCACGCACACATACACACACGGTTTCAAGCCGTGTTAGAAAGGTTTGAGGTGTAACTTGAGGATGCTTGCAGAATTGTACCTAAAGCATGAGCTTGGGCTTGTCTCCCTCAGGACCCCCACTGATAGCAGCCAGTGGGATAGAGACGCCCAATCGCCCATCAGCAATCACCTCCTCCGCTCCAATTGGACCGCCCGGTGTGGGTCCTCCGCCTACACTTCCTCCTCCTCCTCCACCACCTCCTTCCTCCTCCGCATCTGTGTCTCTGCGCCCCCAGTATGCCCAGTCTGAATGTAAGCACCAATGCTTTTATTCTTCAGATCAGGGACCTGTGTTTTGGTGGTGATATTGTCATTTGCATTTTAATTTTCCTTCTATTCAATTTTTTTCACCTTTTGTTTGTCATCGAGTTTTTGCTTTTCATTTTCATTTGTGTTCAGAGAAAGGGGCCAAAAGTCTAAAATAGACACAAGTGGCAGGTTAATGTAGTGTGGCTGCATTTTGTACATCATTTCTGGATTGCTAAATTGTCTATTACGCTTTTCTCTTTAAGGTGGTTTGCATTTTTTTGCCTTAGTGTAATGCAAAGTCCAGTACTTTAACATTTTCTCAAAGTGCAGTAACAGCATTTGCCCAGAGGGTTGCGTTGTCTATGAATCTAAGCATCAAGCACCTTATTGTCTTAACAACAAGGAGGTTTAGTATGTTTTCCGATTTGAACTAAAACAAAATGTTTTAAAGCAATGGTGGAGCAACTGTAATTAACTGGGCATGTATCTCTTATTTCTGTTATTACATTCTGTTGTGTCATTCTACATGTAATTTAATCAACATGAATATATTTTCTTTGTTCAGCAATAAGTGTGAGTGATCCAAAAAATAATTTTGCTGTCTTTGAAAAAAATGTTTTGCTGTATTAATATATTTTTATGTGTCTTCTTAAAGTACTATACTATCATCTTGTATTTCCCTCATTTAATAGTTTTGTTTTCTCATTGTCTGTGTTTAACAGTTAAAGTGGCTATGGGATGACACCTGGAATTCCAAGACATTAATAACCTTTTTTAGAGCATTTTGAATTATTTTAGGGGTTGTCTTACAGTATATGTTCCCCTGCTTCAAAAGTAGTGTGTGTCTCTGTGTCTCGTTTTCCATCAGATAACTACGACCCAGAGGGCTACAACCCAGAGTCCCCGGGCCTGACCGGAGCAGGACGGAACCAGTATCGCCAGTTCATCCCCCGTGTCCAGAGCCAGCGCTCCAACCTCATCGGCCTCACCTCCGGCGATGGACAGACCTCCAGAGGTACCATGTAGAATCAAACCACCAACCAATGTTGAAAACCATGTTTAAAACTGCACTCTAGCTCTCTGAAGGGTTTCTACAAATAAGTTCTAATCCAGCTCTCTGCATGCAGTCAATAGATGTGCATGCTCCATTTTCCTACTATACCAAAGTGCAAATAAGCCTTTGACTATATTGTGTTTATTGTATTTAATTTTGACCATTATTTAATCAATTTTATGTGTGTAAGTTCTTCTTCATCAAAAAGCAAGGGCATTTGTGCTTTTTCTATATGCCTTTCATCTTTTTGCTATGGTCCTTAATTTTCTCTAGAGATTATAGTCTGTTAAATAAGTTTGATGTTGCTTTGCTGTGGAATTTCACTGTAACTGATGAATTTATGGCGGGGGGACATGGTTACTACTCTGCAGTGTGTGTATGTGTAGGTTTGAGGACACAAATGGCATTTGTAATAGTCTATGACCCAGACATCTCTGTGCTCAGCACGCACAGTCACTTAGATGTTAATTCTCATTTTGTCACTTCTATACCATCCAGCTGCCAACATAGTGATTCAGACGGAGCCTGCCCCTGCAGCCAATCCCCCCTGCAGCAATGTGTCCCGTTTCAGCAGCGAGCAGGACAGCAGGAAGAGATCAGCTGGACCCATCGAGGCACCTCCTGTTAAGAAGCCCTGGATGGACAAGTAAGAGTCATGTCTTCAGCTCACCCTGAAATATTGACTAAAAAAAACATTTAAACACAATTGGATAAAAATACCAACTGGGACAGTCAGAATGATCATGTACTTAATTGATTCTGGGCAATGGGCATTGGGTAGCTGCGTTGTAATGGAAGTCTGTTTAGGGGTGAAAGTAATAGTATTGAGGGCTTATGGTAGGGTTACACTGCCGGCGTACATGTGCTGCAAAGCGACAGGCTGCAATGCATTTTAAACGAACTCAGCTTCATCCCGCTGCAGGGGCCAGAGCGACAACCAGTGACAAAAGCTGAGCAGGTTTCAACTTTATTCAAATGAGTAGTGCCCAGTGCTGGGCGATAGCCAATACACTTTCAATGGCACTGATCCTTGGAAAACGGACGCCCGGACACATGATTAGGCTATTTTTTTAAATGGAAAAACTTGCCTTATGCAATCATTAAAATAAGTAACACGTTATTTTATGTTATAAGGACAATTCTTTATTTTAAGGGACGGGTGGCAATATTAAGTAAATAGCTGCACCATTTATTAAAAAAAAAAAATGCACCATCTCTCTATATTATGTATATTAAATATGGCGAGAGAGAGGTTTGTAATGTTTGGCGCACCCACAAAAGCCAGTCGATTTTGAGCTGACACGCCCACAAATGCCAGGGGCACAGAAGGGCTCCAGTGTAGATCTATTAGGATTGATGGTCTGGACTAGGGATGCAAAAAGGAATTACCTTAATTGATAGTTATTAACCTGAAGAAACAATTGTCAATTCATTGATAACATAAAAGCTAATGACGTCACCAGAGGTGGCGCCATGGCATGTGTGGACATGCACAACAGCGCAAGGTCTGCAACCCCAAGATTTTGTGACTTGGTGCGAGGAGCATTTCTCCTCATTTCATTCAAAAATGGACAAGTTCGAGGCAAAACTTGCTGCACTAGTTCACGCGTACTATCTACATCTTTGCACAAGTTAAATGTTGATGTTACGTAGCAGTTAAAGTCTGGTGCAACATGGACAATGAGAGGCTAATAAAATGATTAAACATTTCAAAAAGTATTATATATAATAACAGACATGAAATAATTTAGTTCAATATATTTTATTGGAGTCATCACCATACCAACATATAGTTTGTTTTGTTTTGTTTTGCCGTCGTGCTTGCTCCGGGTTTTTTTTTTCCTCCCCCCATGCCATTCAGAAAGTGCCGTTATCCCGTTCCCATCTACCGTGTTCCATATGAACGCAGCATTAGTTGTTGAGCAACAAACAGCCATGTTTGTTGTTTGTCGTTCTTCCGGAAGCCTCCATCTACTTCTACTACTTCCTACTTCACTGGGCATTTTTTTTCTCGACTGCCCCATGTGGTTTGGTGAGTAATACCACTTCCTGGCTGGGTATTTTTTTCTCGAAATGCCCTGCGCCCCACAAAGACTTCTGTTGATACAATTACAACAAGACCGCAGATTGTTCAGTTCTTATCATTAGGAAATAAATCTTAATCGATTAGATTCTTATTAGCAATTAATCGATAGTCGATTACCTATTAACTTACCTAGGCTGGACTCTATGAACTAATGGTGTTATTTATGGCTTGTAAATGCCATGAAGGTAAAAGTGACTGATGGAGAATATTGTGGGTCATCAATGAAACCAAATGTCAATTCTTTGCATTTATTATTTTGAAGGTAGGCTTTGTAGTAATGTTGATTCTTCTTGTGTTCTCGTGGTGGTGTGGTATGGCTTAAATTTAGTCCAACAAGATGGTGGCATTGGCAATACCACTAGTCTATTGTCAGGCCATTTTACATCATCTTACCTTATTTTATGGCCTGTATATTGTATTTGTGTCACTGCAAAAAAACAAGATTCGGCTCGGAATCCCCAAGGATCTATAAAATTCTGTCTTAGCTTGAAGCATCAAGGCGTGAGGTATAGTGTGGTGTGGCTTGGTTATGGGTCAGCATCATTTCACTGATGATAATAGTTGGAAGTAGGATGTGCCATGATGCAAGAACTAGATTACTCTTTAATTTTTGGAAAGAGTCTGGAGCATTATGTTCTGTCTCTCCTAGGCCAGGCTTCAACAACCAACACAAGCCAAGCTTCCCCAAGAGGAACCACTACGTCAACACCAAGCTGGAGGTCCGCAAGATCCCCAGAGATCTCAACAACATCACTAAGCTCAATGATCACTTCAGCAAGTTTGGAACCATTGTTAATATCCAGGTAACGAGGGCTTATGGCTTAATGCATTCTTACACTTTTAGAGATTAGATAATTAACTGCTGAAAGTAATTGAGATGACTCTTGAACTATTCGTATATGACTTGATGTTCTGTCGGTTAATTCAAAGTGAATCATTTATTCACTAGACTGTGGCGGAAGTTGGCAGTGCTGAAATGTTTGCTATGCGAGGGTGAAAGTCAAACCTTGTCTGATTAATTGTTATTAGTGTTCCACTGCAAAGCGGGGAAACCTATTGCAATTGCTGAAATTCCTTTTATTATTATTATTATTTATATATTTAATAATTTTTGTCTTCTTTTTTTTTTTTTTTCTTCTTTTTTTTTGTCCAATAACTCATCCATATATTTGTAACTTTTTGTCCATTTCAGCACACCAATTGTCCAGGCCACGTGTAACCTTGACAAACAGTGCCACTGATTGGCCCATAGAGGCACTATAACCATTATTCTTTGTCAAACACTCATTGCTGCCACCACGTTTGTCCTAGCAAAGTGAAACTTGATACACATATGTAGCTAAGGGATTGGTCAAAAATTGGCAAAATTATTGGGCAATCAATTTTAAAAAATTGGCAACATTCCATTTTCTGCAAAATCATGACACAGTAATAAATCCACTTGATATCTGTCAGGGCAAACATGTCTGGTAAACATGTCTACCAAGTGTCGTGGTGATATCCTGAAACTTGAAGTTCCCATCATTTCGAATTTTTGCAAAAACCTTCAAAAATATTCTTCTCAAGAACCGTAAGTCCGAATGACACAATATTTGCGGGGCAGGTCCACGGGATACATATGAACATGGTTTGTGAAAAGCTAAGGGATTGGTCATAATCAATAAATAAAAAATTGGCAAAAACATTCAATTTGCTGTAAAATCATGACATAGCTTAGGGCTTGGTCAAACATTTGGGAAATGAATAGGTAATCAATTGAAAAAAAGTTTTTGAAAAACCTTCAAAAATATTCTTCTTAAGAACCCTAAGTCCAAATGACACTACATTTGCGGATACTCATCAACATAGTTTGAGAAAGGCTAAGGGATTGGTCATAAGGCAATAAGTAAATAAAAAAATAAAAATTTGCAAAAACTTTACATTTGCTGTTAAATCATGATACAGTAATAAATTCACTTGGAGGACATCCGCAAGAGGCACGTCCGCAGTTGACAGGAAATCATGTGACATCAGCAGCAGAAGTTGTAGTGTTGGGTCGTTTGTGAACCATTCGTTCTTTTTGACTGAGTCTTTTAAGTGAACAAAATGAATTGAATCCTTAACCAAAACAATTTGTTTGTTTGAGTCTCCGCCTTCCACCAAAAGCTACTACTAGAAGTCATTCGTGAACAAATCGGTGAACGAACCTAAAGAACTGTCAGAAATAGTTCAGGACGGTTTCTTACAGTTCTTTTAGTTCCTTTCATTCGTTCATTGATTCCCTCTTTAGTTAATTTAATCACAATGCTTTTATTTCAGTTTGTGCGCTGCAAATAGTATTTTGCAGACATTATACATGCATGATCCCACCTACACTTGGCAACATTGACATTTAAGTCAAAATAAAATTTGTCAGGTTAAATTGTTCATTAAAATATTTTCATTTAATATTTTTATTTTAGATAGGTGAGATTTAAATTTATTTTAAAGTCCGAATGGCACAAAATTTGTGTGGCAGGTCCACAGGAAAAGCTGAGGGATTGGTTAAAAATTGTCCCGCATTACAGACTCTACCTCTAAGGTAAGGCTTTTTGTACTGTCCACATGGCACAACTTCAGAGGCACATTTCCATCCATTTTGCCATTGCCAGTCCCAACCAACCACTGGGACACAAAACAATAGGAAAGAAAGTGTAATAAGCACTTTCCATCTAAGGCTCATTACTGCTAACCAGGTAGATCTAGAAAAATGCAAGGTGTTAGAAATGTGTAGCTGGACATAGTGTGGATAATGTCGCTTCTTTGTTTATTCCTTGTCATTTAGTGGAACCTGCTCTATTGCTGCCATGCAGCTATATTTGAGGAAAATGTCTTCTATGCTTGAACTTATTTGACTATTTAAGTATATCCAATTATGTATGTGGCAATGGCGCAGAGGGCTTATTGACTCATATTGAAATCAGTGAGTTCACCCCCTCATAATAATCCCAATAAGATCACCAAAGCAGACAGAAAAGCAATAACTACCAAGTATTCACAATTATAAGTGAAACTGCAAACAGTGGGAGTTATCTTAAGGTCAGCATGGCATTTGACGTCTCCCTCCCCCTCCCAGGTGGTGTTTGGCGGGGACCCGGAGGCAGCACTAATCCAGTACACTGCCAACGAGGAGGCCAGAAGGGCCATCTCTAGCATTGAGGCTGTACTGAACAACCGCTTCATCCGAGTGTACTGGCACCGCGAGCCAAGCACCACGCCCCAGCAGCAGGACCAGAGCTCTGGCTCCCAGGGAGCCAGCGGACCGGGCCTCTGCCAGGCTCCACAGCACAGCACTCTGCATAAGGTTCGTAGAGAGGAAGCCAAGCATGTGCTTGAAATTCAAAATCTAATTAATATTCGGTAAAGGTCCCATATTATACCCCTTCAACAAGTTAATATAGGTCTCTGAGGTTCCCAAAACATGTATTTTGTTTTTTGCTGAAAATACCACTCAGATTATGAGATAGTCCAGTCGATATAGAGGCATGTTAGAACTAACATGCCTCTATACCCCTCCTGTTCTCGACGGGCTGTTCTTCTGTACTTTAAATGCGAATGAGCTGCTACTCCCCAAGCACCACTCCGGAACTGTTTGTGGCTTGGGGAACTGACTGTGTTGTCTTATTTCACAGTTTGTCTGTTAGTAGGCCCATCAGATACCCAAATGTATGTACACAAGCACTAAAAAAGTTTTACATGATAGGTCCCCTTAAGGATTGAAGACAAAATCCAATAGTGTATTACAGTATTTTGCGTCAGACTAGATACAACTGTCATAGTTGCATTTGAGGCCAGGCGTTATAACATCTACGTTGTCATATGAGACTAGATATCGTCTGTGATTTCAGTTTTACTTCAATATGGTTAAATGTTGTCTTTAAGGCTGCACTGCAGTAAAGTAATGCACTTTTTTGAACTTATAGACTGCTTGGTCATCATATCCACATTACTAAAGAGTTCTAGTGTGTAAAATCTTAATAAAAGCACCAGTTGTCATCACCATAATATCGCACATCACACATTTTAAGATATTCTTGATGTAATGCTTTTCCCTGCTTTGGTGCAATCAACAGGGGATCAAGCAACACAACCCAGCAGCCTACGTGTTGAACAAGATTGTTCCTAAACATCGGCTCCCAACAGCCATTGGGATGACTGCTGCCAGCAAACAAGACAGTCTGCACCTGAGCACAGACCCTGCCATTGTATGTGAAACTGTTTGTGTGATTGGAATTGGCAATGAATATGTTTTAACTTTGTCAAAGATTGTCATCATTGCAGTGCAGTTCCCAGGCATCAGAAATGCACTGTAAAAATTGTACTTTACAGAAAACATATTTTCCTCAGTGTGTCAAAAATATTTTTGAATTTGTCCCACACTTTTCTCTGAGCTATGAGTTGTTGTTAGACTGGGTGTTTTTTAGAAGTCCTAACTAACCATGTTGTTCTGCATCTCCTGTCTGTTTTTCAGGCGCAGTCTGCACTGGCGGCTGCCCAGAAGCATGTTTATGCATCTGCTGCCCTGAAGACCTCAAAGAGCCTGGGGAGAACTGCCAAAGCACACGAGGTCCTCAAGAAGAAGCAGGCATGTTGCTAAAACTGATGACCTTAAAGATATGACTAGACATTCTTTCATATAGTTTTATGCTGTTCAAGTTATTGGGCACGTTGTGTTCCTACATTTTTAAAGTCTGATCGAAATTGAAACGCCAATATTTTATAACTTTACCCATCATGAATTTAGTTATTTCTCTTCACTGGGAGAAAATAACTTATGTATAAAAGATAGAAATTGGTATTTCTATTAAAAAAAAATTAAGTAATTTAAGTTAATTTAGTTAGTATTAGTTAATTGTATTTATCTGATTCTTATGTCATCAGATGTTGCTGGATGTTTATGATTTTGGTCAGTCATTAAGAGTTTAGGGCCTGTGCTCAATAACAAGTATGCAATTTCAAAGTTTGTGGATGTTGGTTGAAAGTGTCATGACAAATGATGTGTTATTTAGGTTTTTCGTGAGTGACGGTTTCCACTTTTTTTTCAGGAGGCTCTGAAACTCCAGCAGGACATGAGGAAGAAGAAGCAGGAGATGTTGCAGAAACAGATCGAATGTCAGAAGGTACGAGGAAGACAGCAGAAGTTAAAGTGAATGCTGGGGTTGGTTTATACCCGAAACTTGTCCTTGCGGGTCACGGAGGGGTCAGTCGCCCGGTTATGTGAATAAACTGAGGCTACTTAAATGGGTGCTGCACCGTCAACGCAACGGTGTCTGATAATTTACTCAAAGAAGAGATGTGGCCCGTCAATTATTGATGGGCCAAATGGAAAAAGCGCACCAGATGATCCAAGAGAGGCAATTTGCAAAAAAAGAAAAAGTTAAGTAAAAGCACAAACCTCAAATCTCCACACTTGTCTACTAGGCTTGCGTGGTGCAACGGACTTGCACCATGCATGGGAAGAGTTTGCACCAACTCGCCATTAGGCTTTGTCTGCAATACCTCTGAATTAAAGTACAATTTACAAAAAGAACAGTCCATGGTGGTCACACAAAAATGGGTGAGTCATTTGGGTCCATGAAACTGCATTGACAGCAGCAGTCTCAAACTCAAAGGACCTGGGAGCCACTGGTCAGGTTGTCTAGGGTGCTGCATTGAACATCAAGGGAAAAACAAACTCTCTTGTGCATTAGTTAATTCACTGATAATATATCAAAAAAAGGCATCATTACAGAAGTCTTATATTCTGAAAACATCAAAAATCATTTCCTGCATTAATTAAACATTGTTATCTTAAAATTTATTTGCAGGCCTGATTTAACAATGTATTATAAACATTAGATGGTTTAAGACCCCTGGTTTACAAGCTGCACTGCACACTTGAAAACTGAACTCCTATTTTCAGGTGCTGATCAACCGCCTGGAGAAGAATCGGGGCATGAAACCGGAGGAGAGAGCCAACATCATGAAGACACTGAAGGAGCTGACAGAGAAGATCAGCCGGCTCCAGAATGAGATGAACCCTGCCTCCCAGGCCTCTACCACCACCACCACTACCACCACCACCACCACCACCACACTCAATCCCAACCATAGCCAGCCCAAGACCAAGACTGATGTAAGCCCCAGCAAGGACTACTTCACTAATTACTCGGCAGTGTCAAGTTATATTTCATGCTCCATAGATTGGAACTATCTTCACAAGGATTCCATTTTTTCCAAATGCTTGCAAACATTTTGGATTTCCTGCTAGAGAAGTGTCTGAAGCCACAGTTCATTGAGCTCATTACTACACAAATTACAAACAGCGCCCTTTGTTATTGACTTTTATATCAATGAAATGCTTGAGTCATCATAGAGTCCAATTTAGCTGCAGCTCACAAAGGTCCTTCTTATGACCCGAAGCCCTCGAACAGGAAGGGCAAAGAAAGATTGAGAAGAGAGACATAAGACAGGTCTTTATAGGGCTTGGCCATATTGATATAAAATCCAATATTGATGATTTCACAAAAATTAGACACTATTTGTGTTCCTTTATGATCACAGGTATTCCTGTATTTCAAGAAAGTATTGTGTGTGTGTGTGTGTGTGTGTGTGTGTGTGTGTGTGTGTGTGTGTGTGTGTGTGTGTGTGTGTGTGTGTGTGTGTGTGTGTGTGTGTGTGTGTGTGTGTGTGTGTGTGTGTGTGTGTGTGTGTGTGTGTGTAGGCGCAGAAAGAACTGCTGGATGCTGAGCTGGACATCCACAAGAAGATGAGCTCTGGAGAAGACACCACTGATCTGAGGAGGAAACTGGGACAGCTGCAGGTGGAGGTAGGAAGCGCACACACACGGCTGGTTGAAATTGTGGTGTCATTATTTTTCTTTTAGAGATTTTATTTCATTATGAGAACAAGATCTGTTCAGTGATTATGTAAGGCTATGACCCAAAATGTGTGACAATAACAGATAGAAAAAAACTAGGGGCTGATGACGATTGACATTTTTAGAATATAGATGGTTAATTGTTTCCTTGCACATTTTTATAAAAACTATTGAAGTAACTGCTGTGTAGACCTGGTTACTTTGCGTAGTATTTCCACTTGTTCGCGACGACAGACCAGAGGAGCCGATGGTGCATTCAATATGAACTCGGAAAATTGTTGCTCGTGCTGTGTTTCACAGAACCCCGAGAACTGTCGATACAAAATGATGGTATGTCTTATGCCGGGATCAGACTAAACAATATTTTTGTCTTTCAGGATGGTCACCATGTCAGATTAGGCATATCATATTCACATCATAGTGCCATAAATTCTTGCCATATCTTGTTCAGGAGACTGGCAAACCCTACAAGTATGCCACCAACCAGTCATTGCCGTGTGAGTCATAGGTCGTCGGAGGAGGGGCGGGTCTATAGGTTGTCAGGGGGAAGGGTCAAGAAACTGTCAACAAACATAGCTACAGAAGCACTATGTGTGATGCTGGCGGTCTTGTGTTCTGAAAATAAAAGAAAGAAAAAGCGATTGTGCCATTGTCCAGTGTAGATCCGATCATTTGGATACTCTGTGTTGGCAGTGGATTTACAATCTGAATCTGAGACCCCCTGCGCTTCCCGGATGGACTCCATTCCCTCATTCTCTTCTCCATGTATACATGCAGATATCCGCACCAGAGAGCACTCTGTTATCCTATTGGTCAACATCAAGGAACGTGATGTGGGAGTTTTTATATTAGGCAGGAAAATACAAAACAATCTGACATACTAGACCTTTCATTGGGAGGGGCGGGGGACACACCAATTATGTCACATTAGACTGGGTAAAGATGCCTGTTCGTTGTTACCTACATTCATATTCGAGCCCGACGCTGGAAATTTGATGGCCACGACCAAATCGGTGGAAAATCGGGCTGAATTTGTGTAATCTGATCCCGGCATACGGAAACTTGGAAAACGAATACATACCTTACACGACTAAACTGTACTGCTGCCTTCAGCTATATTTTACTTTGTAATTGCTTTCCTGTTCATTTTTTAATTAAGTACCACAGTGTCAGCCCGACATGCAGGTGCATACCAAACTGTGGGTTGTGTGTACAGTTCTAGCCCTAGTTGCTTGAAATGCCCCTATAAAAGTAGTTCCTTCCACTCTTGCATGAGTTACGAGCAGATAAAAGCTTTGAGAAGCTGTGTATAGAACGTGGCTTTCTGCCAAACCATGAGTTAATTACAAGACAACACCATGGCTGTCAACTCTGCTTTTGCTTTCATCACCTCTTCTCTCTCCCCGGCTGGCACGGAAACAAAAGCACACACACACACACACACATATTCATTTCCTGTTGTGGTGCATGATCATCCATTTTAATAAGAATATAGAATTTGTTAGCAACACTAAGCATGACATGTGTTTTCGCTCTCTCATTTTCTCTCTCTCCCCCCTCCCTGTGGGTCTTAAATTAGCTGGTTGTTAAAAATGCATGTACCTCCATCCATCTCAGCCCATCTCTCTTTTCTGCACATTAAACTGCATCCAATTAAGAAAGCCCAACGGGCCCGCTAACGAAGCCAAATCAGACACAGGTCCAACACTGATGGAGCCCCAGTTCATTAAAGTTTGAGACACCGGTCTATGTTTAAATAAATAAAAAAACGCACAATGACAA
The DNA here is from genome assembly GCF_960531495.2 of Zeus faber. Classification (NCBI taxonomy): domain Eukaryota; kingdom Metazoa; phylum Chordata; class Actinopteri; order Zeiformes; family Zeidae; genus Zeus; species Zeus faber. The sequence continues at coordinate 3,158,667 of NC_137200.1, read as the reverse complement.
TTAACAGGGAGAACGAGGAAAGGACAAATGGAAGTGAGAGATGTTGTGAGGCAGTGAGTGGCTGAAGAGGTCGAGATGATGTTGCTTTAAATATGGAGGGTTGACAACTGGTGCGAAAGGGCAGTGGGGGACTTGAAAATAAAAATGTAAGGTGGTTTCGCCTCATAGAATGGGGGGGGGGGAATACATTATGATTTCATGTTTTCAAGCTGTCAAGTTCTTTGTTTTGTTTTCCCAAAGAATTGTCTCTGGCATAAATTTGTGCTTCATCAAGTTTCATCTGAGTTTTTGACACATTACTTGCACACAGCCAGAAGCAAGCTTGTTATTCATTTAAATCCAACTAGAAAACAACGCTGCACAAAGATGTCAGTCTACTTCATATTTGTCCCCCCCCCCCCCGCATCTGTTTCTAATTATTTTTTCAACACCGCCAGCTGCCCTCCCTCCTTATGTCTGTATTAGTCCATTCGCTGAAATATATGCGAGTGCATAAAATAAAAATGGAAAATAATCTGTCTATTAAACCATGTATAATTTGGGCCACTAGGTGGAGTGGAGGTCTATAATAACCTCATTAATACAAACTAAGAGAGCAAAGTTTTTTTTAAGAAATTAACACAGAGACAGAGAGAGAGACAGAGAGAGAATACTACTGTCTTTAATATTTTAGCCCTGGGACCCGTTTAATACCAGGTCGGTACCCAACCCTAGCTCTGTACCCCCCCTCGCCCACCCGCCGAATAGTCTAATATTAGCATTGAACAGCCCAATCCGATTCAACTGACAAAATTCTGAGTCGGTTACAGCCCTATTACTGGGCTGTACCCTAGAACTGCCAGATACCTTATGTTCACCGTAGAGATGCAACGGTACGTGGTATGTTATCGAACCATTCTTTCGCCATCTACGTTTCAATACGTACACATGAACCGCTGGCGCATCATACAGGCACAGCACAACATGCCAACAAGTGCTGCTTCCTATTGAATCCACTGTTGGAGCTCCACTGGCTTAGTCCGCACCAGCCATGCAGGGTCCGCACGGAGCCGCATTTCTCTTATTTTTGCACGAAACGTGGAATTTTTTTTTTAATTCAACTACGCAGCTGATCAGATTCTTTTGATTGGCTCTTTTGTATGAATGAACGAAACAGAGTCTGACTGGGTAATGAGCCCTTTTTTGGTCAAGTTTTAAAGTTTTATGTTGTATTGTTTGTTTAAATTGACATCTCCTGCCACCGGAAAATGTTTCCCCCTCCATTTAAGAGATGGCCTAAGCTCCTCCCTTGTCGGGAGGTGCCCTGGCTGAAAAGGAGCATACCCACTGTCAGGTTCACAAAGCGAAGGCACTCATGCACTGGTTTGACTGAGGTTTTATTTTAATTAGTTATTTTACGATTATTATTTATGTGTCAAAAATACTGTTTATACCTGTTCTACACAAAAATAACTAACTATAGTACTGGTTTTATTTTTATTTTTTTTTATAGTGAAACGCTTTTAAAATATTATAGAAATAAATAAATAGATATTTACAAAAATGTGTATTTTAATTATTCAGTGTTGTGGACACCTCCCTTCAAATCTGATGAACTTATGCAAATTATAACACCCTACCAATGAACTTGAACCCCCTCCCCCCGCCAGTCATACACACAGAGCCTTACACTAGTTATTTGTGGCAGACTACTATGAAAACATTCTCTTCACCTTTTACCTTTTTTTTTTTTTCTTAAATACAAAGAAACCGTAACCGTGGCCCCAAAACCGTTATACGTACCGAACTATGAGCCCACTGTACTGTTGCATCCCAGTTGTTTCCCTGTCAAGGGGTGGGATATATTAGGCAGCAAGTGAACAGTCAGTTCTTGTAGTTGATGTGTTGGAAGCAGGAAAAATGGGCAAGTGTAAGGAACTGAACGACTTTGACAAGGAACAAATTGTGATGGCTAGATGACTGGGTCGGGGCATTTCCAAAATGGCAGGTCTAGTGGGATGTTCCCAGTAAGCAGTGGTTAGTACCAACCAAAAGTGGTCCAAGGAATGACAACTGGTGAACCGGCAACAGGTTCATGGGCACCCATAGGCTCATTGATGCACTTCGGGAACAAAGTCTAGCCCGTCCGGTTCAATCCCACAGAAGAGATACTTCAGCACAAATTGTTGATGAAGTTAATGCTGGCTATGATAGAAAGGTGTCAGAACACACAGTGCGTCGCAGCTTGCTGTGTATGGGGCTGCGTAGCTGCAGACCGGTCAGTTTCCCGAAAGGGCCTACAATGTGGGCATGAGAGGGTGGCCTGGTCTGATGAATCACATTTCTTCTACATCATGTGGGGGGCCGGGATTAGGGTTCGATCCGAATGAGCATCTGTGGGATGTGCTAGAACGACAAGCTCGATCCATGGGGGCCCCACCTCGAAACTTACAGGACTTAAAGGATCTGCTGCAAACGTCTTAGTGCCAGACACCACAGGACACCTTCAGAGGTCTTGTGGGGTCCATGCCTAGATGGGTCAGAGCTGTTGTGGCGGCACGAGGGGGAGCTACACAATATAAATGTTTTTTAGTGGTGGTTTTAATGATGTGGCTGATCGGTGTATACCGCCTCAGAAATTAAACATCTCTTAACTTGATTACGCCCCTGTTCCAGGCAACTCTGTTGGGTCTGATTCGGCCTCCGGTGGGCCGGAGCCGCGGTAGAGGTCGTTTGACCTCCGACCCCAGCGGGGCACTCATAAGCCGCGGCAGGGGCCGGAGCCGTGACTTGCTGGGCCGCAGCGGGTCCCTGAACCGCATGGTGGTGGACCACCGTCCCCGAGCGCTGTCCATCCTGGGGGTCACACAGGAGGAGAAGGAGGAGCTGATGCCCCATTTTGTGGTAATAGCCTTGGATCACACTGTTTTATATCTGCACTTTTTCCGCCTCTCCATTACTACATTGATTCCCAAAGTAACAGAATAATCACAGTTATGGGGCTGGTAGCTCAGGAGGTAGAGCTGGTCCTCTAGTAATCTAAAGGTTGCCGGTTCGATCCCAGGCTCCTCCTGCTAGCATGCTGTAGTGTCCTTGAGCAAGACACTTAACCCCTAATTGCTCCTGATGGCTGCGTCCGTCAGTGTTTGAATAATTGTAAGTCGCTTTGGTTAAAAGCGTCTGCTAAATGCAATGTACTAATGTACTAGTTATGGATGTAGTTAGAAATGTTTGCAATAAGTAATTTGAAATAAAGTATTGTAAGGATTGTAATGCATCTTAATAAATAATGAAAGAGTTTAAAATGTGTTGTACAAACTATGCTTGCGATGTACCCTTTCAATACATAACCCCATCCTCAAGCTTAACGGATTCTACTAGAAATTTCGATGCTGTTGTTGTAGAATATAAATAGCTTAACTTAAATATCAAACATTTTCTGTGTTTTAGCAGCAGCTTGATGCTGAATGTGTTTTGTCCTGTAATTATTCTAACAGAAATTATGTAATATTTTTGCCATTAGGAGTAATATTTTTGTTGTGTTTGGTTTGTTTTTTTGTTTTTCGCAGAAATATGGTGAGATTGAAGACCTCCGTGATCAGGACGCCAACAGTGTGATCATGACTTTCAAGACACGAAGTGAGGCAGAGAATGTGAGTAAAGATCAGGTCTTGGTCTCCCTCTGTCTGACTGTGTCTGCCAACGGCAACTGTCATTAGATTTTAAAAACAGTTTGGGGGTTGAAGGTCAGACAGCAAATTAATTGGATGTTTTTGCAAAGGTGCAGTTGGTACATTTGATCATTAAAAAAAATATAAGTTGTTTGCCTTTAAAAAGTAGACCCTTCTCGCTTGCCCTAGAAACCGCTCAACTCTGCACACCTTTTTAAAATTCAATGGAGCACTTCATCACTGCTAAAATATAATTGTGATTCATCTTTAGCAGTGACAGAACAAACGTAAACAAATGGTTTGGGGAAAATGGGAAAAGATTCGTAATGTTTTACACCTGATCAAATACATCACAAAATTACAACATCACAACAAAAATTGACTGCATACAAACTGAAAACAGCCAAAATAACTCATCTCTACATTCTCCTAATCACTCATTTTTTTTATTTTTTATTTTTTGTTTGTTTCTTTTTAAGGCGGCCAACCAGGGGGCAAAGTTCAAAGGTCGCATGTTGCAGATCTCCTGGTACAAGCCCAAGACTCCCTCTGTGGTGGTGGAGTCTGAGGAAGAGGAGGCCAAGGAGGAGGCCAACACGGTACAGTAGATGCAACTCCAAGTCATAATTGAGTTTGAATGGGCTGTCAAAATTCAGATATATGTTGACATCAGGGTTAAGCAATTTTGTTAAATTTGATTTTGGTAAGAAAAAAGGAGCCATTTTTGGTTCATGGTATGTTATGAGGTCGTAAATATGGTTTTATAATGTTGTGTATGTATGTAACATAACCACATCAATATTTTACACCTCGATTACAAAGACCTTACACATTAACACATTACACATTTGACACATTGATTATTTTTTGTATTTTAATTTTCCTTGAAGAGCCAAATATTTGATTTGTTTTAGTTGAAGAGATACTTGGCAATAAGGTTAGTTTAGTGCTTGTGTGGGAACAGAGCTAAAAGATTTCAACAGCAGGGGGTTTGCACACACTTTTAACGTGAACAAAATTTAACGTCTCCCAGGTTTGGTCTATATTCTGGGGGTGTGTTTGGGAATGCTCCATATTTATATTTAATCTAATGGAAGTTAAAGTTACTTTTGAAATATTCCCTTAACTTGAATCCACTTGTTTTGTTTTTCTCTCCACCATATTTCTACTTGATGCCAATAGCTGCATTTGATTTAGAATTTCTTTCTCTCGCCTCTACAGGAGGTCGTCAGCTCTTTCTTGGCCTGCGAAGAGGAGGAGGAGGAAGAGGAGGATGACGACGAGGACGACGAGTATGAGAGCCGGTCTTGGAGGCGATGAAGATGGACTGTGGGAACCCCCTCCTCCTCCACCGGCAGACTCATGTTGACTGCATGGAAGCGCCCCCCTCTCCAGCGCTCCTCAGATTCTGGTCGCCGTGGAAACAGTCTTTACCTAATCAACTTGTGTAAAAAAGCTTAGAGAGCAAACCTGTTGTTTTTTTTTTGTTTTGTTTTTTTTGTATCCCTTGACTTAACAAAGTAATTATTTTAAAGATCTCACTTTTGCTGAGAATGATAAACGTTAAGTTGATCTTATAAATAGAAGAGAAAAAAAAATCTGTCTGTAAGTTTCATTGTGGTTACCAGATGATTATTATCAGTAATGCACAACATTTGTGTCTACTGTGAAACTGTATTTTTATACATATTTAAATATCTTTTCTCCCCGATTTTGCATAGTTTTTGAATAAGTCTTTAGTTTAGGGACAGCCATTCCACTCAGCATTTTGTGTGGTTTTGTTTTTAATCCACTACATACATGCACTGTTCTGCATAGATCTTCAGATTTCACGAGAAGTTTCCAGTCTGTTCCAGTGCAACATCACGCACAATCACTACCATCCCAACGACATTTACAAAATGTCCGCCATGTGACTGAAGCTCAGCCCCACTATCATTTGTTTGTTGCTAAACGCCACGCGTGGTGCCGCTTTCTGTGCTTCTTGTTTTCAACTCCACTAGTTCCCGCAGTCTGTCTTCTGGTCACCCCAAAAGGCCTGATCTGATGAAGTTATCACCCCATTTCCAATGTGTTAAACATCCATTCACAAGAGTTTGAATGTAATTCTGAGCAGTTTGGATTTAATATATATACAGGTTTTTGGTGTGTTTTTTTTTTTTTTTTTCAGTTTTTATTTTTATTTTTATTTTTTGCCTGATGTAATTGGCAAGAAGGCTGGATTTTTACAAGATTTCTGATTTACTTTTTGTAAATTTTGTAAATGTGTGAAAGAGGAATTACTGTTGCTGTTTTTTTTTTTTTATTATTGTTTCTGTTTGTCCTTTGGAACGAGCAGTGAGGTTGTCGACATGTTGAACAGATTTTTTGGGAGGAAGAGGTCAAGCTGGAGAGCAAGCATTCTGTTTGTAAGAAGTGGGATTGTGCCGTTTTGCCTTGCACTGCTTAAAAGGTACTCAAAGTGAGCACCAGCTTTTCACAGTGTGCACATCTGCCTGCAAATATCCCCGGATTTTATCTTGTTTTTGCTTCAATACGAATACTGTAATGATCCAGGAGGTGGGAGAGGCGAAATTCATTAACGTCAATTGTGGGATATAACAAGTTGATGTTTTGAAATTATTTTTTGTTAGATTTAATTTTTTACGTTATTTAATTTTTTTGCGACCGTTCAAAGAATGTTCTTTGGCTGCAACTCTACAACAGACCATTTTAACATAGTATGTAAGATGTGATCGCAATTTAGACTTTTCCCAAAAGAGGGGAAACAAACTGATGAAATGATAGGGGTAGTCATTTAACTCAAGTTTATACCAAGAAGGCTTGTTTCTACAAGACGTTAGACATTGAATAATTTTTTGGGGGGGGATGTGTAAAATTTGTGGAGAATTCACTCCTAAATCCCTCTGTTGATCTTTGCAGTATCCTCCCAAATTTACCGCAGATTGTGCTTTTGCTTTTAGTGTGCGCGGCTCAGTGGTTGATTGAGAAGTCCCGACGTTTCTAGCACCATTTCCCACGGACAGTTAAATTCACCCCCAACATTCGAGTGTGACGGCTGCACCTTATTCACTGCTTGGAGTTTGAGGTCACTGCAGAGGGGTTTCCAACGAGCCCTCTGCATTTCTTTTGACAGTGAAGTCTCAGAGATGTTCTATCTGCCACAATGACATGGTAGTGTACAAAATGTAAAACATTTATTGAATAACACTTTTGGATTTGTTACTGTTTATATTTGCAGGATGTTGATGTATTTTCTTGATTTATTCTGTTTGTAAAAAATCGATTTCTAATTGACTAGCATGTTTGCTTTTGCCAATAAAGATGGAGGAATGGGGTGCTTCGAAGACCATAAAAAAATGAAATGTATAGAAAATTGGGTATTTAAAATAAATACTTTTCAGTTATGAAAACAAATAATTTGGACCCTCCCCCCAAAATATTCTGGTTAAAAATGCAAGAGAAGCCATTCCGGAAAATTATACTTTGAACATGTCTTGTGTGGTTTTTTTATTTATTTGTTATTTGCCGTAATGTTGGGTTTAAACATCTGATCTTTTAATTGTGATTACATTTAAATTACTGGACTGAATGATGTCTAGTGCTAATTTCATGTGGTTGTTGAAAGCTTAAGCTCGGCATACAAAAAGGAACGTGAAGATATCACTGTGCTGTTACCTGTCTAGCATTCGGAATAGACATTTGGAGCCCTTTCCACGGTGAAACAACCTTCTGTGACTCAGTTTAATTTGGTTCTGACTCTGACACACTCGCACATTGCTGAATAATGAATGAGCTTCTTACTTTGGGAAGTCAAGTGAAAACACTCGACTCAGTCTGTTTGGCTTAATGCAGATGAAAAGTCTCCCTGGGGACGAGAAGTCAAAGCCCGGGCCTCCCTAGGTTTACCCCTGCCACCCGGATGACGGGGGCCAGGGTCGGGCTGTGATAGGGACAGTGTGGTGGGGAGGAGGGGGGTGGAACTGGGGTGGTAACTGGTGTGATGGGAGCAGTGTGTGTGGGGGTGGGGTTGGGGTTAGACTGATGGGGACAGTGTGTGTGGGGGTGGATGGGTTAGACTGATGGGGACAGTGTGTGTGAGTGGGTTAGACTGATGGGGACAGTGTGTGTGGGGGTGGATGGGTTAGACTGATGGGGACAGTGTGTGTGAGTGGGTTAGACTGTGATGGGGACAGTGTGTGTGAGTGGGTTAGACTGTGATGGGGGCAGTGTGTGTGAGTGGGTTAGCCTGATGGGGACAGTGTGTGTGAGTGGGTTAGACTGTGATGGGGAGTGTGTGTATGTTTGTTGGTTAGACTGTGATGCGGACAGTGTTTGGGTTTGACTGATGTGGACTGTGGGGGGTGGGGGGTGGGGGGGTTAGACTGATGGGGACTGTGGGTGGGTGGGTGGGTTAGACTGATGGGGACACTGCATGTGTGAGTGGGTTTGACTGATGGGGAGTGTGTGGGTGGGTGGATTAGACTGTAATGGGGACAGTGTGTGGATGAGTGGGTTAGACTGTGATGGGGACAGGTTGGGGGTGGATGGGTAAGACTGATGGGGACTGTGTGTGACTGGGTTAGGCTGTGATGGGGACAGTGTGTGTGTGTGGGAGGGGGGGTGCATGTGGGTTAGACTGTGAGTGGACTGTGTGGGGGTGGGTGGGTTAGACTGATGGGGACAGTGTGTGTGTGTGGGTTACACTGATGGGGACTGTGGGGGGGGGGGGGGGGGTTTAGACTGATGGTGACTGTGTGTGGCTGGGTGGGTTAGACTGTGATGGAGTCAGTGTTTGGGTGAGTTAGACTCATGGGGACAGTGTGTGTGTGGGGGGGGCGGGGGTTAGACTGATGGGGACAGTGTGTGGTTGGGTGAGTGGGTTACACTGTGATGGGGACAGTGGGGGTGGGTGGTTTAGACTGATGGGGACTGTGTGTGGGTGGGTTAGAGTGTGATGGGGACTGTGTGTGGCTGGGTGGCTGGGTTAGACTGTGAAGGGGACAGTGTGTGTGGGTGAGTGGGTGTTGGGTGGGTTGGACTGATGGGGATTGTGTGTGGGGGGGTTACATTGATGGGGACTGTGGGGGGGTGGTTTAGACTGATGATGACTGTGGATGAGTGGGTTAGACTGATGGGGACTGTGTGTGGGTGGGTGGGTTAGACTGATGGGGACTGTGGTGGTGGGTGGGTTAGACTGATGGGGACTGTGGTGGTGGGTGGGTTAGACTGATGGGGACACTGTGTGCATGTGTGAGTGGGTTTGACTGATGGGGAGTGTGTGGGTGGGTGGATTAGACTGTAATGGGGACAGTGTGTGGGTGACTGGGTTAGACTGTGATGGGGACAGGTTGGGGGTTGGTGGGTAAGACTGATGGGGACTGTGTGACTGGGTTAGGCTGTGATGGGGACAGTGTTTGGGTTGGTGGGTTAGACTGATGGGGACAGTGTGTGTGGGTTAGACTGTGATGGGGAAAGTGTGTGTGGGTTAGACTGTGATGGGGACAGTGTGTGGGTGGGTGTGTTAGGCTGATGGGGACTGTGTGTGTGTGTGTGTGTGGGGGGGGGGGGGGGGGTTGGGGTGGGAACTGCTGTGATGGGGATAAAGTGTCTGTGGCTTGGGGTCTGTGACGTCATAGCCGTGCAGACTGCCATAGAGTGCTGCTGTCACATTCCTCCACAAACAAATCCATAAAACATGTCAAATGCAATCTGGCAGACTTGGATGACAAGCCGTAAACATCTCACAATGACCGCTGAATTATGAATGGCTATCACCTGTATTTATTAAGATGAAGTGGAAAGGGGTGAAGGAGAAGAGGGAAACAAGGACTCCATGGCTTATTCAGAGCAGTTCTTAAAGGAATGATGCATTGTTTAGAAAGAGGAAGTCAAATTGGTTTGTTTCTGTTGCAGACTGTATTGCCTCAGTCCTTCTAGAATCACTAGCCTTCATTTCGGACTGCATCTGTTATGTAGGACTAGATTGTTAATATCTCTTAATTGTACATGTGAGACATGCTGCCTAGACTCTACAATGCCATCACTCAAGTGAGTGATGGCATTGTCTGAAGTAGCCTTGACATTGATGTGGCTACAAACCCTCTGCAGCCTACTTACACTGGTTGGAGCTTTGCTTTTGCTTTTTTACATCAATATATTTTCATGTATTTATTTCCTTTGTTGGTTTATTGGAGGCCATTCCGCCAAGGTTGTATGTTTTTATTGTTTTACAAGCATTAACGGTGTATTACATTTCACTGCATATATGTATGAAAGTATGTATATGTAAGTGACGAATAAAAATCTTGAATCTTGAATCTTGTTTATCGGAATGAGGATTCTAACCGAAACATTCAAAAACGCTCTTCGCACAGGTATAAGAAGACAATTGTCCAAGAAAAAGATTATGAATATATGAAATACTATTAAATGACTCAGGAGTCTGGAGTCACTCCAGCAAGAGTCATCTGCTTGTTGTGTTCACGACTTTAACTGCAGTGACTCACAGGCTGAACTGAGACCCCAATCTGAAACAAAAAGAGCTGAGAGCCCTGAGTTCCAAACAGAGGCCATGCCACCAAAACTGTCAGTGATACAGTTAACATGTAGCTGTATAACTGACAACCCTCTGGTCACCCCATTACACACTTTGGATCACTTTTTTATTCAGTTCTCACTCTCTCTGCCTCCCTGTCCAACGGTTCCCCCTCCCAGTGTGCGAAAGAAATCGGTCTCTCTCTCTCTCTCCCACTCAGTTCTCCTCTCTGGTCTCTTCTTCCCTGCACCCACCTGAACACCTTTTCTCACATCATGTTTTTTGTTTTTTTTTTCTTCTCACATCATGTTAATAATGCCATAGACACGCTCCGCTCCATACGAACCTCAAGTCTTCACAAGCTCTGTCCCCTCTGCTCCAGACCAGCGTGAGAAGCCCCCTCCAACCATTGACTGTCTGGGACTCTCCCAGATCATTGGACAAAGCTCGGGTCAGCCGAGAGGAAATGTGGCAAGTATGGAGACCACGTTGATCTGAATAAGTATCAATCCTCTTTATCCTCTTTCTCATCTAGTATTACTAACGCTAAAACCCACTTACTACCAGGACAAGATTCACGCAAACTGGTCTCCATATCCAAACTCTCCTCAACCCTCCACCCCCACCACATCCCTCTACTTTGACTGCGAAGGAAGGTGGCGGCTATCAGCAGTGAATTCTCTCCACCTCCCCCTCTCACACCTAACCCTCCAGCATCAGACTCTCGTCACTCTTTCCCTCCCCAATCTGACGCGGACATATCTAACCTCCTCCTCTCCAGCCACCCTACTACCTGTCCCCTTTACCTTATCCCCTCCCACCTTCTGTAGGCCATTTATCTCACTCGCATACCCTCAATCATACACATCATCAACACATCACCAATGACAGGAACATTCCCAGACACATTTAAGCACGCTCGGGCAACTCCACTGCTCAAGACACAATCACTAAACCCATCAATAGTAAAGAATTACAGACCAATCTCTCTTCTGCCATTTATATCCAGAACAAACAAACAAACTAATCTCTTTCTCACACAGAATAACCAGTTGGATCGTTACCAGTCTGGCTTCAAAAGCGGTCACTCCAGTAGGACTGCCCTGCTGACCGTTGTCTGCTTGTCTGCGGGCAGCAAGAGCTGCCCATAAGGTATCGGTTCTGCTTTAGCTTGATATAACCACAGTATGTGAACTATTTGGGCTGTGCGGCAATTTATCATAAGACAATAGAAAAATGACTATCGTATATATACAATATATTTTTTTTTTTCATAATGTTTCTATTGCTATGTCACTAATCAGTTTTACGGCAATATTTTCTGTCACGGTGCTTTATGTTCTCTGCACGTGGGAGAGAGTGTAAACAAACTTGGAGGAATGTGGCGCTTCGGGAAATTATTAATTGGATGGATTATTACAACATTTCTGCTACCGCGCTGTGACAACATAAGGTGAGCGTGACAACCGAGCCGAACCCAAGCAGCTTTTTGTTTGCCGATCAAGTCTTTGTTCAAGGTTTCAGTGAATTAAAGTTTCAATCTTTAATTTTTCAAATAAGTTGGATTCCATATACACCAGTCAGCTACAGTAAAACATTATAACCACCACTTAAAACTACTTATATTGTGTAGCTCCCCGTCGTGCCACCAAAACAGCTCTGACCCGTCGAGGCATGGACTCCACAACACCTTTGAAGGTGTCCTGTGGTATCTGGAACCAAGACGTTAGCAGCAGATCCTTTAAGTCCTGGAGGTTGCAAGGTGGAGCCCCCATGGATCGGGCTTGTTGTTCCAGAACATCCCACAGATGCTTGATCGGATCGGACCCTAACCCCCACCATCCACATGATGTAGAAGAAAATGTGATTTATCAGACCAGGCCACCTTCTTCTATTGGTCCAGTTCTGATGCTCACATGCCCATTGTAGGCGCTTTTGGTGGTGGACAGGGGTCAGCACGGGAACTCTGACTGGTCTATGGCTACGCAGCCCCATATGCAGAAAGCTGCGATGCACTGTGTGTTCTGACACCTTTCTAGCTGCACCACTTGCACCGGTGGTAGTTATGCCACATATTATTTCAAATTATATCGGCCCACCAGGAAAATGCCTGGTATGCAAGATTACCAGTCCACCCCTGGAAATGACCTATATCGGGATAGAAGATTTTGGCCATATCGTACAACACTATTAACCACCATTTCCTTTTGATGGTTATCTTCGTATTTCAGGGACTGAGTCTTTGAGTCTTACCTCTTGGATAGGCCATACAAGTTGTCGTGGAAGGGAGAGGTGTCCAAATCACACCAGGTAAGGACCGGTGTCCTGTAGGCATCTATGCCTGGCCCCCTTCTCTTCTGACTGTACACCTCTCACTGCGATCGGTCATCCAGCCATATGGCTTCTCCTACCACAGCTACGTTGATGACGCACAGCTTTACCTCTGCTTTCCTCCAGAGATACCACTGTCTCTACGAGAATCTCGGCATGCCTCGCAGACATCTCTGTCTGGATGAAGGAACGCCACCTCCAACTAAATCTCTCCAAGACAGAACTCCTCATCATCCCGGTAATTCCAACCATTCAACACCGCACGAATGTTCAGCTCGACATCATTAACATCATCCAAGTCTGCTAGAAATCTTGGGGTAGTGATTCATAACCAGCTAACTTTCTATGATCAAATTTCCCTGTCTCCTGATCCTGCATATTCACCCTGTACAACATCAGGAAGATCAGATGGTATCTGTCGGAGCACCCGGCACAGTTCATTGTTGAGGTGCTTGTTATCTCATGACTAGACTACTGTAACGCTCTGCTGGCTGGTCTACCAGCATGCATTGTTAAACCACTGGAGATGATTCAGAATGCAGCAGCGCGCCTGGTTTTGAATCAGCCAAAGAGTGCATCCAACTTGTTTCCTTGAACCACTTAGTCTTATGCCTGGGCGTCTCCTCCAATCATTTGATTCAAGGAACAGGACCTGGATGGAAAAATATGGAGTTAAACATGTGACTGTTTTAGATCTGTCTAAAATACATTTTGGGTACTTTGTTCGATATATCTGTTTTAGGACTATATTTTAGAGGAATATATTTTATCACATCAATTATGGGTAATCGTAAACAACTTAAATAACAATATTTCATATCGATCAAAAATATCCCCCATGTTGAAGGGTATATAAATGTCATTTATCTGATGAGGTTTTGCACTGATGGTAATCCTTGTAGTGCCGTGGAACAAGTTTATTGTTCCTTTTGTTCATTCACCTGGTTGATTTATCTTATGTACTGAATTCAGACAACATACATACATTTGGTGTGTTGTGTTGTACACATGGACTAAAATAAAAAATCAGTGAGTCGCAAGCCCAGCTGCCTGTGAGAATTGCATTCACTTAATGAGCAAAATCTCTCAAAAGAGCCAAAATTTTCATCAGGAAAGTCCTAACACTGCAAGTGGCTGTTTCCTCTCCTCCGTCCATCATGTCTGTGTCCACTCTCTACTTTCTCTAAGGGCCTTTCTGTCTAATTCTAGAGATACTTATGGGATGTGAGTGATGCACAGCGCCGATTACTGGAATGACGAAGGAAAACAGAGACTCACTTTATAAAATAAAAAGTGAAAAAAATAGGTGAGAGGTGCTGTACATAATAACTATAATGATGATGATGATGATGATGATATAAACTGTGTATTGGCCTTTAGATTGTTGGATATTGGGATTTTACAAGTGAAGGTCTGTCTTCCTCTGCAACAGGTCGTTGTGGGGCTGTTTTAATCTGTATAATGAATAAGGACATGGCACCGTGGTAATGGATGCTGCACCAGCTCTGAATTATTCAGGCCCCGGAAACTGGAGAGGATCGGATGGAGCCGCTGTGTCACCGCCCGCCGGGCTCCTCTTTCTGCGGCCCGGCCAGCTGCAGGAGGCCGGAGTATGGTCAGCAACGACTAGAGTTTGGGCCTCAAACCATAGCTTGGACCAAAATCTGGTGGTTATTGACTGGTTTTCCAAATTAGGTCGATAAATATATCAATGTTCTGTTTGTTTATAGGTCTAGGGATTGGGTATGCATTGGGCTTTAACCCCATAATTCATATACTAATACTTAAAATAAAATTTTCTTTACTTGACTATTCACTACGCATGGGAAAATTTGAGTAACTAAAATTTGTATCTAATTTCATTTTAGTTGTAGCATTTTGTATTTTTATCTAAATTATACAAATCCAGATATGATTACCAAGAATAAATTAAATCAAGCTTCATTTTAAAGTATTACGAGTATCATATTAGTAAATCAATTTTAGGTAATGGCCTATAACCATAACCAGGCTTTCACAGTAGATGTATCTTTGTGTAATGTTATCGACATGAAAAGGGGTCAAATAAATATGTTTTTGAGCATTTCGAGTTGGGTTTGCACACCAAGTGGATTTTCCAGTCAACATTTTTATTTTATGGTTTTTTTTTTTTATTTTATGTTAAAAGGATAAACTAATAATAATTAAAAAGAGAAATAATAATTAAGAATAGTTACTAAAATACTACTAATAATAAAAACAGTCTTGCTGATTTATTGTGAATAATAAAAATAATAATAAGAAGAAGAAGAAGAAGAAGAAGAAGAAGAAGAAGAAGAAGAAGAAAAATAGAAATAAACTTTATTCATACATCACCTTTAAAAATAAAGTTTCAAAGTGCTTCACAAGACAAAAAATAAAAATCAAATAAATAAATAAATAAAAATGTAATAAAAATGAAAATAATGGTGGAAAACAATAGTAAAAAGGATTTACAACAGTTTAAAGGTTATACAACATTGGAAAGGAAATAACATTAGAGCATAAGCAAAATAAAACATTATATTAAAATGTTTTGTATCCATTTTTGTTTTATATAAGTTTTAAGAAGTGACTTCATGATGAAAGTGAAATCAGACCACAAGCCCTGAGAAAACATAAAAAAGTTTAAAAAAATGTCTGAACCAGTCTGATCTCCTCGAGGAGGTTGTTCCAGAGAGTGGGGCCCCAACACTGTTAGGGCCCCACTCTCCCCACCGGGCCTTTTCTGTTAGGCTGACACAAAAGGCAAATCTCTTAGGACCAGCTGAACCATGTTCAACTGCTGTTCACATGGAACCCTTCTCCACTTCGGCCTTCAAAGTTTCAATATTTGCTACTACCACCAAGATCTGCACCTGCAGCAGGTCCACCCGGGCGTGCCCCTAGGTTTCCGTGCTCACCGCGGCGTCGTGGTTCATCAATTATAATAAAAGTCAGCAATAATATCTTCAAATCAATTCTAAAATTCATCCGAAGCCAACGATGGGTTTGGTAATTCGGACTTCTCCTGCCCTTGAATGAATTTCTCTCGGGGGTTGGGGGGACAAGCAGCAGAGCGCATTGCGCTGTCCCTGGTGCTGAATGTGCAGTTTATTAACTGAGCTGAGAGCAGTGATTCTCAGAGTGTTTCACAACAAGGACCTGAGAAATAACAGTGAAACTCTGATCAAAACAGTCATTGTTGTACGTTCTCTGGTGGTGGTGCTGACTTCTTGAATGAAATAGTGTTGCAAGTTGCATTTCCACAAGTCAATCAATATGATAATATTAGAATATAATACACTATATGGCTGGCATGGGGAGTGACATTTCACAGCTCGAAATGTATTAAATCCTTATTTTAGTAGTGGTGTACACCGGCCATACAAAAATCAATTTGCAAGTATTAAAGTAATAATATTGTTTGCTGTTTACACGTATGTGTTCTATTCATGCATGTGCGCACAATTGCTTTAAGTGAATTGTTGAGAAATGTTTTGCGATTTCTGAAAATGTTTTGTTCTGATGAGCTGCTAAATGATGCAATGGATATGGATAACAACCCTCAATGAATGGTTCAAAAGAATGATATTCTTGCCCATCTGTGTAGACACTAAATGACCCCACTGAACATTCAATTCTATTGTCCTTCAATGGAATGAAAATAAAAGTGGGTTATAGTGAGAGCGTGACAAGACAAATGTTTACCCAAACAAAACAAAAACACTGGATTAGAGCCATTGGATTGCCTCAATTTGATCGACCTATATATATATATATTTTTTTTTCCACTTCAAACATGCATCTTAATTTCTCAATTTCATGCTGAGAAGGAATATAGATTTTTACTAGTATAAGCATTTTTTTGAAGGGGAAAATGAATTGATCTATAAGTAATACGTAAAGTAATATGTGTATTTTTTTCTATCCTATCTGATCCAGCTGCAATTCTCCTTTGATTTGTTTCCCAACAGAGGATGGACATGTAAAAGCTTAAAGAAGCGTATTGTTCACTGTTCCATGTGATGATATAGGTGGAGAGGGAGATTCGTTGGAGTTATTATGACGTGGAAAAATAATCTTTCAAACTTTCAAAAAGGCATGTATGGATCTAAACGGCCCACGCCTGCGCACATGGACACAGCCTTGTGCAGGGTGTAAGTTGAGTAGAGCATGTGGGGTTGGGTGAGGTGGAGACGGGGGTGGAGGGGTGGTGGGGGGAAGCCGGGTGGTGGTGTTACTCAGAGTGAGCGGCTCAGTGTGGAGAGGGGAGCAGAGCCGAGGAGCCGCAGCCGTCCCGCACGGCTCCTGCACGCGGGCTCTGAGAGGAAGAGCAGGCGGAGGATGATGATGATGACCATGGACGGCAAGCAGCACTTCTCCATGCACCCCGCCCTGCACGAGCCCAAGTACCCCGGCCTGCACGCGGCGGGCGCGGAGGGTGTGCGCAGGGTGTGTGTGCCCGCCCCGCAGGTACTTTATTTATGTACAGGTATTTTTTTTTTGGGGGGGGGGGGGGTAAAGTTGATTTGACAGGACTTTGTTCTCCCTATACGCGCTCTCCCCCCTCTCTCTCCTTCTCTCCCATCACCCGCATGTCTCTCCTTCACGCCCCTCTCTCCTCTCCCATCACCCCACCCCATCCCCTCTGTCTCCCCATCTCCTCTCCCATCACCCCACCCTCTCTGTCTCCCCATCTCCTCTCCCATCACCCCACCCTCTCTGTCTCCCCCTCTCCTCTCCCATCACCCCCCCCCCCCCCCCCCCCCCTCTCATCCACATGTCTGTTCAAGCATCGCTCTTGCTTTCATATTAATTTTTATGACCTGCGCTTTGAGGAGGGTTTCTCCTCCAAATGTGTGTGTGTGTGTGTGTGTGTGTGTGTGTGTGTGTGTGTGTGTGTGTGCGCGTTTGGAACCCGGAGCTGCCTGGCAGAAGTCCCCACTGACTCCACTATGCGCACTCTTGCTTGCAGCTCCAGGGCAATATATTCGGAGGCTTTGATGAGAGCCTGCTGGCTCGGGCAGAGGCTCTGGCGGCGGCGGACAACATCGTGTCTCACGGAAAGAGTCACCCGTTCAAACCCGACGTGACTTACCATACCATGAGCAGTGTCCCCTGCACCCCCTCCACCTCCTCCTCCTCCACCGCCGTGCCCGTCTCGCACGTCGTCGCCTCCTCCCAGCACCACCACCACCACCACCACCACCTCGGAGCGGGTCTGGAGGCCGGGGACATCCTGGACCACCTCTCCTCCAGCCTGTCCGTCAGCGGGATGGGGGCTCCGGAGCCTCCCGGGATGCATCAGCACCACCAGCAGCAGCACCACCAGCACCACCACCACCACCTGCAGACCATGGGACAGCTCCACCAGGCAATGGCCACCATGGCGCAGCACCCGCACTCCCTCTCCGTGCACGGCGGCATGGCGTGCGTCACCGACGTCGAGTCGGATCCCCGGGAGCTGGAAGCCTTCGCGGAGCGGTTCAAGCAGCGGCGGATCAAGCTGGGTGTGACCCAGGCGGATGTGGGGTCAGCCCTGGCCAACCTCAAGATCCCCGGCGTGGGCTCCCTGAGCCAGAGCACTATCTGCCGATTCGAGTCCCTCACGCTGTCCCACAACAACATGATCGCACTGAAGCCGGTGCTCCAGGCATGGCTGGAGGAGGCCGAGGCGGCGTACCGGGAGAAGAACAGCAAGCCGGACCTGTTCAGTGGCGCCGAGCGCAAGAGGAAGCGCACGTCCATCGCCGCCCCGGAGAAGCGCTCCCTGGAGGCTTACTTCGCCATCCAGCCACGGCCCTCGTCGGAGAAGATCGCTGCCATCGCCGAGAAGCTGGACCTGAAGAAGAACGTGGTGCGCGTTTGGTTTTGCAACCAGCGGCAAAAACAGAAAAGGATGAAATACTCTGCGGTGCATTGAGACGCGCACCATGAACGATGCTCCGTCAATGCGATGCACTGACGGATGTTCCTGACAGGGATTATCATCCGCACCGTCCTTGGGATTATTCACCAACAGACTTCTCAGTCACTTCGACGTGTTTGTGTTTTGGGGGAACATAACACTGTGCTAAAGGAGGTTTATTTATTTGGCTTATTTTGTTGTTGCCCAAGTGAAAGAAAGTATAAAGTGTGTTATCTGAAAGTATACCTAGTAAATTCAGCATACTGTTTTATGTATTCACAATTCGTATACTAAAATTGTGTTCAGTTCAAACCACTTAAACTACATTAAATATATTTTTAAATGTATTTTTGGTTACTTTTGACGACCAAAACAACACACTAAAGTACAGCTTTAATTAGGGTTACTGTTTCAATGTGTTTTAAGTGTAGTACACTATACAGCACATTAATGACGAGAATAATATTCTTCAAATAATACATAACATTTGATAAGAAGTACCGAAAGATATGCTTAAAACATACTCAGTACAAAACTGTACAAACGGGTCCACAAATATACCTACTTTTAACACCCTTTACATACTAAAGGTATACTTTCAGTATGGGAAATATACTTTTTTCCATTTGTGCTCATGATGTAGGTGCACATCCATCCTCATTCACTGTTTAAAGACTGTTGCTCCACGAAAGTTTTGTTGAAATCACCTTAAAATCATCATCTAATGCACTTGAATGTTTTTCAACGACTGCATTTTCATATTTCCACCTCACCCTACACACTGTGCTTTGGTATTTACACTGGGGAGAAAATGTTGACTACATGAAAGGCAGAAATTATACATTTCAAGCTGAGAACGTAGAAGAAAATACATGGGTTTAACAAATTAATGCAATCACACGTGTTTTTCTTCTCAGTGTAAATGAAGAAACCCGGGTGAGGTTTTTAGTTGTCGTTTTTTTTAACACCACCAACATCCACCTTCCAAACAATATTGCCTTTATTTAGCAAACGAATGTGTCCTCCTTGGGATCCGTACAGCACTCACCTCCAGTCAGGCCTGCAGGCTGCAGCAGACTCTTCTCTCACATGCTCTCTCACGCAAAGCCTGTTTATCCCACTTCTTTACATACGACACCGTTTGATGAGGCACATCCATTGGTCGCTGCCAGACTGCTGCTATTTGTTGATGTGAACATGCTTTTGGGAGTACTACAGGTGTGTATATATATATATATATATATATATATATATATATATATATATATATATATATATATATATATATAATTATATGTATATATTTAAATATATACAGACTAGATGGATTCTATCACTCAAATACTTTGGAGTATTTTCTCACTTTTGGATTTCACTTGATAAAAATTGTGTGAACTTTAACCTTAATAAATAATTGACTATTTTCTAACATTTCCGACAATCAGCCACTTGTTATTCCCCCATTGATACAAAAATGCGTTTTAGGCCCAGAGTGACTCCAATACAGAAATACTGAATGTATCAGCACTTTTAAGAGATAAATGATGATTCAATATCAGCTCTACAAAAATATAAAATAAAAATAAACCTAAACCGGCCAAATAATACTTTGACACCTTAATCCAGCGATTCCTAACTTTTTTTTTTCCATATCAACGAGCCTCAATTTCATATAGGCATTAGGCCACGGACTCCATTGGTAAATACGTAGGATTAAACAACATCAAAATAGTTGTTTTAGTACATTCCCTAATGGCGCTGACGTCTTGCAACGGTGAAGTCGAACTGATATAGTCATCTCAGCCTGGGGTGTCCCCGGACCCCAGGCTGAGAAACCGCTTGTTTCGTCGTTCGGAGACGCGCAGAAGGCAAACCGTTGCTCCATGGAAATGGGATCCGAGTGGCATTGCGATGTATGGCACAAACGCGTCGGGAAATATCCAACCCCTGGCGACCCCTGGCAACCCTGGCAACCCTGGCAACCCCGGCAACCCCGGCAACCCCGGCAACCCCGGCAACCCCGGCAACCCCGGCGTGTAAATGTAGCTTATCACGCACCGCGTCGGTGTTTTACACGGCGCCGACCCGCCGGGCCTCGCTAGTTTCATCGGCTCAGTTTGAATAATTCACGGGCCGGTGTCAGCGGGGTCGTGTCGTGGTGGCGTCTGAAGTGATCAAGTCACGACGACGCACTATTAATTATAAATCCATATAAAACGAAGTGAGTGGAAACGTGCAGGCGTTCGGGAGGAAAGCGTCTGCCCGGGACCCAGGGAGGAGGGACTCTGCCGGGGATAAATGGAGCAACGAGACGAACGCACCAAAAAATAACCAAGAAACAAGAAATGCAAAAAGGAGTAGTTATTAATTATTGTTATTATTATTATTGTTATTATTTATATTATTATGGTTGTTATTATTGTTATTGTTATTATTATTATTATTATTATCATTATTAGTGTATCGTCTCTGTAGTTCTGACTGTGCCTGTCATTTGGAGCGGCTGTTCCCACGAAAGGTAGGTGGAAGTGTCCGTCGATGATTCCATGGTTGTGGTTCTTCGATTATTGTTTCCATTTCGTCCAATTAACTGTTTAACGCGCAGGCGCAGCCAACGGGGGGACGCCGAAGACGTGGGTTTTAAGATCCGTCGTTTGAGCCGTAGCGTCACGGCCCGTGGAACCGAACTGAGGCTCATTTTCATTGAGGATGTTAGTGTGTGAACTGTCCATCATCATATTCTCCGTATTATTTAAATCAACCGAGGCTTTGCCCCCAAACTGTATGTAAAAAGAAGGTTTCCGTCCCATTACTCCAGAGAGATTTGGGCCTCACGGCGGGGTTTGTTTTTCTCCGTCTATTATCTTTATTTTTCTGGGGGGTCAACAGTGTGCAATTGCGTGATAATATCGCGACAATGAATAATTAATATTCTCTTTGATGCTGAGTTGATTAATTGTTGTGATGATGAAGAGGAGGCTGTCATTGACGTCTCTTTCTCCAATTGCTTCGAATTGTAATAATTCGAGTTCTACAAGCCGCTGTTTTGGGTGATATTATTATGATTATGATTATTATTATTATTATTATTAATTTTAATAATAATAATAATAATAATAAAACACATTGACCATATCATATTTTGTTTCAGCACTATAGTATGCATTTTTTCGTTGTTGTTTTTGCACAGGTATCGCATTGGGCGTGTAATATCTCCTTTTAATATTTTAAAAATCGTTAAAATTTTCCTGAATTCCCCCAAACTATTATCTTAATAAATTCCAATAGTGTTATTGAGCTGGATCAGAGGTAACCGCAAAGACAGGCGCAAACAAGATTTATCATTTATGTCTCTCTCGACAATGGTTCTAATTGTACAATATATTCATTGTTATAATTATGATTTTTAGAAAGGTAAAATCCCATGTTTTCTAGAGATTAGACATGTCTAGTTATGCCATGGGCACACTACACGACTTAAATGTGATATTACCTTCAGATAAATGATAAATATGTAGGGGAGGCAGAAAGATGGATCGGGCCTTTATTTACACGGTGTGAAATCGGGTGGATCTGAGGTAAATGTTGGGTTCAGATCACTTTGGCATCGTGTGAATAATTGATGGCCGCAGTAGCAGGATTGGTATCATAACCAGTGGCTGTGTGGTAAGCTGAGCTGAAGGCTGCAGCATGTGGAGAGTGAAGACAGTGAATTATTCAGCAGCTGAAAGGTAGACTGCGTTTCCTCATGCACAAAGGTGAGACAGGAGCTGGAGTTGGACATCGGACTGTGTTGAAACTTTTGAGTTAAATCAAACATCTTTCAATTCCTTTATTATTATGATGATTTTCTTTACTGTTATTATTGCTGTTGTTGAAACACGTTGACCATATGATATTATGTTTAAACATGAAAAAAAAAAAAAAAAAAAAATATATATATATATATATATATTTATATATATATATATATGTACACTCACTGGCCACTTTGTTCGGTACATCTGTTCAATTGCTTGTTAACACAAATAGCTAATCAGCCAATCACATGGCAGCAACTCATTGCATTTAGGCATGTAGACATGGTGAGGATGACTTGCTGAAGTTCAAACCGAGCATCAGAATGTTGGAAGAAAGGGGATTTAAGTGACTTTGAACGTGGCATGGTTGTTGGTGCCAGATGGGCTGGTCTGAGTATTTCAGAAACCTACTACTGGGATTTTCACTGACAACCATCTGTAGGGTTCACAGAGAATGGTCCGAAAAAGAGAAAATATCCAGTGAGCGGCAGTTGTGGACGAAAATGCCATGTTGATGTCAGAGGTCAGAGGAGAATGGGCAGACTGGTTCGAGACGATAGAAAGGCAACAGTAACTCAAATAACCACTCGTTACAACCAAGGTATGCAGAATACCATCTCTGAACGCACAACACGTCCAACCTTGAAGCAGATGGGCTACAGCAGCAGAAGACCACACCCGGTGCCACTGCTGTCAGCTAAGAACAAGAAACTGAGGCTACAGTTCTTACAGGCTCACCAAAAATGGACAATAGAAGATTGGAAAAATGTTGCCTGGTCTAATGAGTCTCGATTTCAGCTGCGACATTCAGATGGTAGGGTCAGAATTTGCCATAAACAACATGAAAGCATGCATCCATCCTGCCTGTATCAACGGTTCAGGCTGGTGGTGGTGGTGTAATGGTGTGGGGGATATTTTCTTGGCACACTTTGGGCCCCTTAGTACCAATTGAGCATGGTTTATATGCCACAGCATACCTGAGTATTGTTGCTGATCATGTCCATCCCTTTATGAGCACAGTGCACCCATCTTCTGATGGCTACTTCCAGCAGAATAATGCACCATGTCACAAAGCTCAAATCATCTCAAACTGGTTTCTTGAACATTACAATGAATTCACTGTACTCCAATGGCCTCCACAGTCACCAGATCTCAGTCCAATAGAGCACCTTTGGGATGTGGTGGAACGGGAGATTAGCATCATGGATGTGCAGCCGACAAATCTGCAGAAACTGCGTGATGTTATCATGTCAATATGGACCAAAGTCTCTGAGGAATGTTTCCAACACCTTGTTGAATCTATGCCACAAAGAATTAAGGCAGTTCTGAAGGCAAAAGGGGGTCCAACCCGGTACTAGCAAGCTGTACCTAATAAAGTGGTCGGTGAGTGTATATATGTGTGTGTGTGTGTGTGTGTGTGTGTGTGTGTGTGTGTGTGTGTGTGTGTTTTTCTCTCAAAGTGCGGTCACTGGGGATTAATACACTTTTGTTTTATTTTTTTACTTTCATACCTTAATGATGTTGGAGTGCGACATCAGACATCAGTTTATCAAAACAAATTTAAATGTGATTATATCATAGCTTGTCGATGAGTGACGAATTAGACAAGGAGACAAGATGTGAGAAAGCTTGACTTCTTCTTGGGATAGGAGAGGGATGACAATGAGAAGACGTGTGTGTGTGTGTGCATGTGTGGTGTGTGGCTCCACAGAGCAATACGTTTGCTCGAGATGTGTTCACGCGGAGAACAATTCTTGACAGAATGAGGATGAGAGTTGTGTCTAATTGCTAAGAGAGAGAGAGAGAGAGAGAGAGAGAGAGAGAGAGAGAGAGAGCGCACGCACATGCACACGCACGTCCCAGGAAGCATAGTGAGGGAATGGGGAGGCGGAGTAGTAATTGAATTATTCATCTGATGCCAGTAGCAACAAATGAGAATGTGACCAGTGTGGATGGAGGCAGATCCTCTGTGCTCCCTGTTCGTCCTTTTCTATTATCGTCACATGCCAAGCACTTCAGGACCAACTTCATACTCAGCTCCTTCATGGAGCACATCATATAGCTGGGTATGGCCTGCTCAATGGAAAATGTGAGTCAGGCAATCTACATTTATGATCTATCTGGTGCTTCTGACTGGTGTTTTCTAGTGTTTTAATGATTTCATTTTTGTAGACCATAGCATTTTAAACAATGGACGTAGCCCATCATCTGTGACGTCTCACCTTTTTAGGGGCCTACAAGTACTTTGTTACTGTACTTAAGTACTTTCTTCAGTTTGGGAGATTGCACTTTTACTGCACTTCAAACAAATATTTATACATTTTACTCTACTAAATTTGTGTGTAGTAAGTGCTGATTTCGGACTGCTCATCAGTTATTCATTAGGTCCATATCCTACCTTACTAACCCTACTATGACACCCCCTATTGTATTTCCTTATGTAAATCCAGGGCTCTGGACAATACTTTTACCTACCGGGGTACATTTACTATTAATTCTTTTATTTCCACATTTTTACTTGTGTAGAAATTTTGTGGTACAGTACTTTCACTTTAGTAAGTGAAAGATCTCTCTTCCACCACTGTCCACTGTTGTTTTGTGAAGAGACATTTTAAAGTTTCAAGTTTGGCTTTAGACTTAGTGCCATATTGGCCAGATGGAGACAAGAGCTTTGTAGATTTGGGCAGCGGGCGGAGCCTTTGTGCCCTAAGGCCTTGGTGGTGGTGGTGGTGTGGGTGTATTAACTCGGTATTTCTAGTGAGAAGGTTCTTTTTTTCCATTGACTTCCATTAAGTCAGATGTTTTACAGATTCCTTCCCAAACACATTGAGCAAAACTGGATATCATCATCACACTTCATTACTCAAATAAATCAACACAATTCTTTGCACATGAATCTATCATTGTATATAATGCATACACAGAGAGGTCCGTTACAGAAAGGAACATTTAGGCAAGTGTGCACGTGGCTTGGATCATTTTTGTACAATGTGGCGTGTCACAATTGTCCACAATTGAGTGATTAAAAAGAAAGTTGCTGTATTCTATAAAAACACAAGCGTCTTCTAAATAGCATTCCATGACATTTCCCTCCCATTTAGAAAATGCACTTGGGGTGAAGATTGACATCTGCCCACAGTT
Source organism: Zeus faber (assembly GCF_960531495.2). Taxonomy (NCBI): domain Eukaryota; kingdom Metazoa; phylum Chordata; class Actinopteri; order Zeiformes; family Zeidae; genus Zeus; species Zeus faber. Next base: position 3,133,299 of record NC_137200.1, on the reverse strand, counting down.
TGATATTAGGGACACTTGCAGAACATCAGCTATGCAACAACACGTTGTGTTACCTATTCCATGGGCCTAAAGAACAGTATTATACACATCCATTATTCAAATCGTCTCCATTATCAAAGTGCTTGGAGGAAAAAAAAAAAGAGTAAGCCAGCCAGAAATAACTCACTGTGGCGTGATTTTTCCTACTAAGCACTTAGCTGGTCAGGAGCAGGTCTTCACACAAACTCAGATTCAGATCTATGAACACATCGTCCTCCTACAGTCTACTGAACATAATAATCCTCTCTAAGAAAATGCGATTGCAGTGTACCGAGACGGTTGAGAGAGGGCGTCGAGAGGGGGAAGAGAAGGAATCAAGGAAGTCATGAAGGAAGGAGGGCAGGCCGGAAGGAATCAAGGAAAGGAAGAAAATAAATAAGGGAAAGGAGTAAGGGAAGACTTGACGAAAGCAAATGATAATAGCGGTAGGGAGAAAGAACAGAAGAAAGGTTGGAAGAAGAAATAGAGAAATGTAGCCGGGTAAACAACGCTGGGGGTTAATGGGAGAAAAGAAGAAGAAAGGATGGATGAATGAAAATAAATGATGCAGGAAAGCAAGACTCAGCGATAAAAGTGAAGGATGTTGTGATTATGGCCATCAAGATTTCACTCTACTCTTTTTTTATAGATATATTTCTTCTATAAACAGGAAAAATCAAACACAATAAGTGATGAGAAGAAATCTTTACTTTTTTTTTTTACAAATATTCCTCCCTCCCCCCCGTCCCACATAATACACAAACTAAGATTAGGAGAAGAGTATTTTTCTCTTCTCTTCTCAAGACATAAGGAGAAGGCAGGAGAAGCTTGACACAGTCCAACAAAATACCCAGAATCACATTTCCCACAGTTTCAAGAATCACATTCAGTCTTCAGTATTCCCAGTCACTCGTTCATTCTTTCATCGGATAAGTAAAATCTCTATTAACCCCCGTTGGGAAATGCAGGTGTCACAGCAGTAAAGACAAGTGCCAAGAAAGGGATAAGAAATAAGATGGAGATAAAAAATAAAATTACGTAAGTTACTATGCTGACTAGTAGTAGTGAGCCCAATGTGGGCAAATGGTATAAGCATATACTTCTGTAAAGTATATCCCATTTATAATGGTTTACAATGCAGGAAGGTATAAGGACCAACAAATAATTGATAGTAGTATAACATATAGTATAGTATAAAATGACATAGTTGATGGAATTATGATATGGAAATATTGTATAATGGTATAGTATAATATAATCCAGAGATATAGTCCACAGATACAGTTCATTGGGTTTTCCTCACGGTGTATGACACATATCCTAACACATATCCATCAACGTATTATGGAAAACTACCATGTGTATGAGACGTGTTTTGGAATGCACTGTCGCGATGTCGCTCTGTCTCTCCGCAGGGCCGATGCTTTGAAGACAGACATGAAAACAGAGCCGGGCCCCGGTGAGGCCCCCAGGAGGACGTCCCCATCGCAGGTGCATCCGACCTTCCATCTTCCCCCACTGGCTCAGTGCCCCGAGGAGCTCCCTCCGGCTAATCAACCAGGAACACAATAAAAGAAAGGAAGGCAGCCATATCCGCCTCTTTGTGCATAAATATGAAAAGGGAGCTTGGCAATAACGCACTCTTCAGCAGGACTCCTAATGGAAGGAATTGTGCTGAGTCAGCTTGGCCTTTTGGATAATGATACGAGATGCTCAAGGGTACCTCGTCAATGGCCTTAGATTGGTGCTTCCATGCCGAAAAGTGTTGACTGTTCTAACTGTTCTAATCTGGTTTATTATTGGATCGGGGTTAGGAGACACAGAGCCCACTAAATAGGGTAAAGGGAACAAAGCTGGTGTGGTTTGGAGTGAATAATGTGGCAGGTTGAATTGCCTGGGGGTGACCAAGCTCATTATCATACGAGCAGGCATGGCCCCGTGGGGTTTGGGAGAGCAGCCATGGGTTCCAAAGAGGAATACCAAGCAGATGTCTGCCACGGCCCAAACTGATGTTAGGGTCTCAACTTAACCACATGTTAGAACCCACTGTCACTCTTCTCTCATCAAACCAGATCATACTTTTACTAACAAATCAGTTCCTGAATCTGGTTTACTTATATCCGTATGGGAAGAAAGATGAATATTTTGGATTATTTTTCTTTTCATCTCTCTCTCTCTCTATTATGTGATCATTTCTATAACAGTGATAGCCCATGATTTAACAAAGAATAAAATGAATAGAAACATAATTTACGGATGATTTCAGATTTATTTTCCCTGCAGGGCTACAGTACTTGCTCCCATAGGCTCCAATCAAGCTTGCTTCACCTTGGATAAATAATGAAATATTAATCCAAGATGAATTATTAACATTTATTTGAATGATAATGATGGTACTAACATTAAAATCAAGATTTTGATTTGCAGGGAAAGTAATAATCCAAACTTGAGTTCACTCTGGCCAGAAATAAGTTAAACATTAAGTGTGAGTGTTAAAAGGACGGAATATCCATATTTATCAGCCAGAAAAAGAATCATAAAGCTAATTTGGATGGGTTGTGCCGAGTGGAATCCGCCAGGATATGACCATTCATTCTTTGTTTAGCCATCTTTTTTTGTACACAGAAAACAATTTTGAATATTGGAATTGATGGCATTTTTTTCCACTGTTAATAAAAGTATTGGTGTGGTGATTGTCAAACACCACCGCTGAAGTGGTCAAATCTCCATTGAATCCAGATGAGAAGCCATGACCTTGTAACAGTAAGTGTGGGTTTCTTCAGCCAGGCTTTGTGTTACATTACACAGACGCGGGAACAAATACGTAGTTAATTAGCTTTCAAAACTAGGGTGGGGGTCCATGACGCCACACACACACCCACACCCGACATTCGAGGCGGCCTTCACTGATCTGAAACAATCCCTTACCGTCGTACCCACACTCAGTTTCCCTGACTAGAGACTCCCGTTTAGTTAGTTTGTGGATCAAAAGGGTGGCTATATGCTATTGGTGCTGTGTCAACCGCATGGGCGAAAACTCCGCCTGGTTGCATATTTCTCTTCTAAATTAGAACTGATCCTACAAACTGGTAAACCAACTGAAATGACACACAAAGATTTCTGCGTTATTATGTGCGTCTGCTTGACATGGCAAACATAAAAATCCTTCAGTTTATTGTAGAGAGTGCGCTATTTGGAATTAGCACAGATAGACATGTGTCATGACAGGGCTCCTCTGAGTGTGTGTGGGGATGGCGGTTTTACCTGTTCCTCTTTAGACCAACCAAAGAGCAACAGGTATAGCGTACATATACATGTATACACACACACACACACACACACCTATATATATACACACACACACATATATACACATATAAATACACACATATATACATATATATATATATACACTACTCACAAAAAGTTAGGGATATTTGACTTTCGGGTGAAATTTTTGGAAAATGTAAAAAGTTCACGCTACAGTGATATTATATCATGAAAGTAGGGCATTTAAGTAGAAGCATGCAATGGTGATTTCCTCATCTTAAACAATTTATTGAAACAAAAGCCAACAACAGTGGTGGGTATACCACAACAAAAAATGTCAATGTCTCAATAACTTGTCATGTGCCCTTGAGCATCAATTACAGCTTGACAATGACATCATGCTGTTCACAAGTCGACTTTTTGTCTGGGGCAACCCAGAGGTACCCCAGTCTCCAGCAGCCGTTCCCTAATGATGCGACCTCGATGAGCTGGAGCATTGTCGTCCATGAAGACAAAATTAGGCCTGTGTTGTTCATGCAGGAGCACATGACTGGATTAATGATGTTATTCAGGTAGTATGGGCTTGTCACTGTTGATGCTTAGTGCTCTCCTTGACATCTCCAACATCATTGGCGGCCATTATTTCTGCTCAAGGTGAATCGACTTTCATCAGAGAACAGCACTGAGGCCCACTGGTCCCTCGTCCAGCATAAATGCTGATGCCTGTGCCTGGTGGTGTGGTCAGGTACCCTTGCAGGTCGTCTAGCACGCAGACCACGCTGATGGAAACGGTTTCGAATGGTCTGACGTGACACTTGGTGCCTCTCACCTCCCTTAAATGTGTCTGGAGTTGAGTGGCATTCATCATCCGGTTCCGCAGGGCACTGTTCACAATGAAGCGGTCATCAGTGTGGGATGTGGCCAAAGGACGTCCACTTCTATGCCTTTCTGTGACTCTTCCAGTGTCTCTGTATCTCTGTTGCAACCTGCTGATGACACTCTGTGACACTCTAAGCTCAGTGGCCACTTCCCTCTGAGAACATCCTGTTTGAAGCCTCCCAATGACAAGGTACTGTTGATCAGTTGTTAGGTGTCGTCTTGGTCTCATGATGTCAAAATGTGAACAGCATGATGAAGAGGACTGTTTAAATACCAATTCTAATTGAACCAGGAAATGTATTGGTTGATTCATGGATCAAACACCTGTTGTGAATTTTGCCGTTCAGCTCCTTGTTAGAGAACAGCAAGTTGTGCAAAAAGTACTGAAACATTGAACATTTGGACATGTGCATTCAAAAGTTTAGAGAAGGTCAAATTAAGTTCACCTGTAAAGGTTATAGTGCATTTTAGGTTAATCCTGAAATTTCACCCGAAAGCCCAATATCTCTAACTTTTTGTGAGTAGTGTATATGCAGTGAAATGTCTTAAACTCTCGACCTGGTATCATTTACGCGAAAATTATGGTACAGTTGTGAATTGGTGTATGTAAATGGAAGCAGTGACATTGCCAGGACAAGCACATAAAGCACATAGTATATATATACATACATATATATATATATATACACACACATACATATATATATATATATATATATATATATATACACACACACACACACTCACTGGCCACTTTATTAGGTACACCTGTTCAATTGCTTGTTAACACAAATAGCTAATCAACCAAACACATGGCAGCAACTCATTGCATTTAGGCACGTAGACATGGTGAGGATGACTTGCTGAAGTTCAAACTGAGCATCAGAATGGGGAAGAAAGGCGATTTAAGTGACTTTGAACATTATATATATATGTGTATATACGCTCACCAGCCACTTTATTAGGTACACCTTGCTAGTACCGGGTTGGACCCACTTTTGCCTTCAGAACTGCCTTAATTCTTCAAGGCATGGATTCAACAAGGTATTGGAAAAATTCCTCGTTTTTCCAATCGTCTATTGTCCATTTTTGGTGAGGCTGTACGAACTGTAGCCTCAGTTTCCTGTTCTCAGCTGACAGGAGTGGCACCTGGTGTGGTCTTCTGCTGCTGTAGCCCGTCTGCTTCAAGGTTGGACGTGTTGTGCGTTCAGAGATGGTATTCTGCATTACCTTGGTTGTAACGAGTGGTTATTTGAGTTACTGTTGCCTTTCTATCGTCACAAACCAGTCTGCCCATTCTCCTCTGACATCAACATGGCATTTTTTTCCACACAGCTGCTGCTCACTGGATATGATGCATTTTTTGGACCATTCTCTGTAATCCCTGAAGATGGTTGTGCATGAAAATCCCAGTAGATAAGCAGTTTCTTAAATACTCAGACCAGCCTGTCTGGCACCAACAACCATGCCACGTTCAAAGTCACTTAAATCGCCTTTCTTCCCCATTCTGATGCTCGGTTTGAACTTCAGCAAGTCATCCTCACCATGTCTACATGCCTAAATGCAATTAGTTGCTGCCATGTGATTGGCTGATTAGCTATTTGTGTTAACAAGCAATTGAACAGGTGTACCTAACAAAGTGGCCCTATACATACATATAACCAGATTTCAGCTTCACCAATAAGTTAAAATCATTCTTCTTGGTCAAGGTATAAGGGAGAACAAATTTGTAAAGTGAAGCATTAGCATTCTTGATGGTGACATTTTAAAACACTTGCTGTGATAACCTGGTTGGTGGTTTTGGTTGATTTAGTGAGATACAGTATATAGAGAGCACTAGCACACATTTTGTGAAGAGAAATTACATTTTATTTCTGTAAACAGTGATCCATTCTTAAATATATATATGGCCAAATAAATATTTTCTTGGGTGTTATAAAAATACTGTTTTGCATAAATTAATTATGCCTAATGAAAATAAATAAAAACAAATAAAAAAAACTGACTAATACAAAGCAGTGTGACTGATCACATAACCACCATGTGGAAAATGTGATCATTTGTCATTTCTCCTGAGTGACGGTCTTGTGGCAGGACTGAGATCTCATGGTTTGTGGGTGCTGATCCAGCTGTCATGGAAGTTATTGGACTTGGCACATCGGAGGAACTGATCAAGTAGGTCCAACAGCTGAATGTTTCTATTCTCGCCTTTGCTACGACCACCACAGGTAGAGTTGCCCTAAAGAAAATAATAAAAAAATAAAGTCAAAATCCAGGGTAGAGAGGGGGTTATAGCTTATTATCCTGCCTGGTAAGAACTGTATGCATCAGCCATTTTTGGATAAAAAAGGAAAAAAAAAAAAACAAAAAAAAAAATGAAAAATAAAAACATGAAAAAAAATGCATGAGACAACCTTACAATCATGTGTTTTTGCACTATTATTTTGGATTTTGTGGTATAAATATGTATTGTATTACTTGCAACCTGCCAAGCAAGTGCAAGGGGCATACGGTCCACTACAGTGGACGCAATACTGCCTCACAGCAAGAAGGTCCTGGGTTCGATTCCCGCCTGGGGCGTTCAGATGGGTTATCTCCCGATTAGGGGCCTTTCTGTGTAGAGTTTACATGTTCTCCCCGTGCTCACATGGGTCTCCTCCACATGCATGTACAACACTGTCCTGTCCCTGACATGGATCTACACCTAGAATTGGTCCCTGGGTGTCATTGAAGTGAGGCCTGGAGGAAGGAAAGCTCGATTGGAGAAACGGAGGGGCTGAATTCCTCCAGCTACTAGTGTCTTATGTGGTGCATTCGCACATGTGAGATGAATAAAATTCTTCTTCTAATAAATAAATAAATAAAATATAATTAAATTAGAATACTCTTACTCTTTAGACATTATGTGGAGCTTCTTTCCTCAAAAAGGGGGCAAGGATTTTACATTTTATTGCTCTTTTGCGAATTGTTTTAAAACAGCAGTTCTACGGATTGATCTATTAATGAGGAATACGACAAGTTCCCGGCCTTGCAGTGGAGACGTTCCATCAATGGTTCCACCAGCATCATCTAAATTCTCCAAATTCCCCATTTGCACACTTACCTTGTGGGATCCGTTAAAGATAGCCAGCATTGTGACCAACTTGTCTTGGTTCCCAAAGTACTTATGATTTTCCAGAATCTTCTCAAATTTGCAGAAGAAGTAATGCTGTGTTTAACAGAAGTGCACATAATCAGTAAATCTTCAAACAGAAACATCCCACGTTCAGAAGGGTTCCTGGCTGTATTCTTTCTATATTTTAGAGATAATTCTGGGACTCTATGTAAGATATCAACCTGAAATAATAAAGATTCTCACCGGGCACGTTGTACGTGCTGACGGCTTGGTGACAGCTTCCACACTGGAATTTAACACGCGCTACAGGAGAACCAACATAGACAAGGATAAAAAAATAAAAGTAAAATTTCAAAGAAAAGACTTGAGATTTTCATAACTTGCTTGATTCAAAGGTCAAAGTCTGAAATGTAACCTTCATGCTATTTCAAAGATGAGCTCTTACCTTTGGTAGGGAAAGCATGTAGTGCTTCACCAAGTCGATCATTTCCTGCCGACGCATTTGCTGTTCTTTGTCATTCATAGCGGATGCCGCCGAACCAACTAGCAGGGCAACGCAGCACACCAGAACCAACATAAACACCTTCATTGTAGTCGTTTTCTTTGGCCGGATCACCCTTTGCTGTAAGGTCCTTTTGTCGATCAGATGTTGGTTATCAGACACTTGGCTGGGGACGTGACATTTATACACCGACATTGCCCACGCCAAGCAGATTTTCCCCCTCTCATTAAAGTAAAAAAAAAAAAAATAAAGTCTGCGTATGAGTGGGCAATGGTGTTTCAGCATGGCTGAAAGATACAGTATCTTGATGGAGATGTGGTTGAGCATCTACCTTACCGCCAAGACGAAACCACACAGACTTTTCTCTGAACAGCAGATAAAACCTGCGATTACCCTTCCACTTCCACCATGCGATCATGCAACTATTCGATGACCTGAATCCTCAATACGCGGAAGGAGCTGTAATGGAAAAATACCGACCAAGATGATGAAACACGTTGAAACTGCTGAAACAATTGCAACTGCCTTTGTGACCTATGCATTTGATTACACCCTCAGCAATTGCCTTTGTGACACCCTCATAGTCACGGTCCATGTGACCTATGTGATAAAAGATCCTCTTGACTTTTCTATGTGTCTTTGAAGTGCTCCCCGCTGATCAATCTTCTATGCAATAAACCTAGACTAAATGCCAGTTGTTGTATTCTCTGTTTAATCTGAATTATCTCACTCCAGGCAACTAACTAACTAACTGAGTGGCTAGAATTTCCACCACTGAGCCATTATCTCTTAGTGCCTACTCAGAGATAATAGCCTCTGCGCTTTACTAGTAATCCATCGATTTGACTTCATTAGCATCACAGGGTTTGAACAGGGTTCAGGATGAACTGAACAAGTGAGGAAAAAAATACATTTCTAGAGAGCGAAGCCAAGTACAGCCATAAACCCAGAGGGTTATCTCCAATATCAGCCACCAATCAAGTTGAATTCAATTGAATGAGTCACATAAGTTGTGGTTATTCAAAGTAAACAAATGTTCCCAAATAACAAACTCAAAATCGTAATAAACAATGAACAAACTTTTATTTTCATTATCAAACAGATGGTGACCCACAAAATAAGATAACAGTTATGATAACAGCTATGATACAATGGAATGAGGAAAAACAGAACGAGAGATGGCAGTGGCAAAAAATAAACCCAGGGGTCAAAAACAAATAGGACCCTCACTGTAAACATGGGTTAGGGTGGCTCCAAACCAAATGCTTGCATCAATTCAACTTGTGTATCTTCTAGAATTATTACTACCACTAGACGCTATGAGCAGTGTCATTAGACACCGTTAATTCTAATTATTACCATTTCTACCTCAGTGGAGGTGGACAGAGAGTGAGGTGATGCTGCACTTTGTGATCTCAGAGTTCTGCTCCTGGTTCTTGCGTATGCGGTAGAAGTGCTCCACATAGCTGGAGCGCCCCAGCAGCTCCACAAAGTCCTCATCGTGGGTGATGATGATGAGCTGGAAATTGTGCTGGCGGGAGCGGCTCTTGATGATCCTGAAGGAGTGAAGGGGGGGTTAAATGGAGAAGACAGAAAAAAGGTTATTTGAAAAGGCAAAAAAACAAAACAAAACAAACAAAAAACAAACTTAAATTAATAAATAATTGCAAGACCTTCTGGATCACAAAGAAAATAAGCAAAGCGTCCCCATGTGGTTCAACCATTTGATTGTGTGTTTAAGCGTTTGAAAGTGATAAAAACATCGAATTGTGATACAGTACTGCTTCCATACACATGCAGTATTGCATGGGAAGAGACAAAAATTACACACCAGGTTGTAAACCATTCGGACCAGCTGTCTATTCCACATTAAGTTAACGGTGCAAGATTTCATTATTGTGTTGAGGTTTGTTTTTGTGTTATAAATTTGCATATTTATATCCAACTGGACTTTTATTTTGAAGGGTGAGACAGTTTTTGTGAATGGAAAAAGTTAACTGTACTAGTTAACTTTTAATAAAGATGCTTGGTGGCACAAGATAATTCTTTTTAAATGTAATCTTGCCTTAAATATCCTACCTGAAGCATGAGGTGTTTTGAGCACAGTATTTACATGCAACACAGTATTTGGTATTAAATGAATGTTATTCTTTAAACATCATCATAACACCACTAAAACATTCAGCAGTTATTTGAGAACGAGAGATTGAGTCTGATATCAAACTTGACATGACCAATATCTCAATTTGATGAACCTCAGTTTGAATTTTTAATTCATGCAGATATTTTGAAAAACATGGCTATTGCATAATTCCCTGAACACTATTTGAATGCGTGGTGTGTGTACTGACTCGATGAGGGCGTGGGCCAGCGACTCGATGTTCTCTCTGTCCAGGTTGGTGGTTGGTTCGTCCAGCGCCAGGATGCCACAGTTTAGGCAAAAAGTCTCTGCCAGTGCCAGGCGAATGATCAGGGATGCTAGCACCTACACACACACACACACACACACACACACACACACACACACACACACACACACACACACACACACACACACACACACACACACACACACACACACACACACACACACACACACACACACACACACACACATATATTGTAATGCATCCACTTTGTGGTGACAAGAAAAGAGATTAAATGGTAAATGGACTGAATTCATAAATCTTTTCTCGAGCCACTACTGCGTTCCCCTCTCAACCATATACAAGCATGACAATTTTTTGTTTTGATGATTGTCATATAACTGCAGTTGAATGGGTAATAATAATAATTTGGGTAGACAGTTCTGCAACTTAACTGATGGAGAGGCGCCTAATTTGCATTGTATTTGCAGCAACATTTCTAACATTGACTTAAAATTCCGCTTAGATATGGATGAATCTCACGATTTCGCTAAATGATTGTGATCAGCTCAAACACCAGAGAGAATTGTCCTTGTCCTGGTGTTGTGTACCTTCTGTCCTGCACTGCATCGCCCTCTCATGTCCAGGGCTGTGTCTCCCTTCACCATGACTACTCTGTAGTTGTATGTCCTCCGTTTGACTCCAGCGGACGAGTTTTCGTCCACGTCGGAGCGAATCTCTACGTACTCTATGTCTGTGAAGCGAGATGAAGAAGAAGAATGTGGAGGAAGAGCCAACAGATCAATATTGGCTATTGCAATATGGGAATGTCACCAAATCAAGTCAACATCCTATTACTTCATTTGCAAATCAAGAGGTTGGAGCCCACCTCTGGTCCAGTCATACAAAAAGGAACGGAGCACTAACGGACAGGTTGTCGCTGGTCAAACACGGACATTATGGGGTGGTTTCTAAATCAGGACAAAGATGATCCGATTTAAATTAATCCAGAATTTAAAAATACCTATCTGGGATGTTGCTTAAGTTATGATTAATTAGTTGTAGACCAGGAAGTCCTAGGCCAAGGTCATTTAGGACTAGTTAGCTACTGAGTGTTGGTTCTCCTGTCTGGTCTGTGTCCAGATAGTCCATTTTCTCTACCGCCAAGGTCGGCTGTAGGGCTGCAGGAATGAAATTCGAATAGAATATGAATACAAAAAGATTATCACTATTCGAATGCTGAAAATGCCATTCGATTGTGTATGTTTTTATAAATAAATAATTGTTTATAAATGTTTTGGCTAACGTTAGCGAATCAATTCACATGTGATGAGCAATAAAGTTCAATATAAGTTCATCCAGTGAACACACGTTAGAGAGAAATATTCCCAGTAACCATATGCTAAGACGGCAGAGATGCACGAGCGCACCTGCACGTTTCCCTCTCCTCCGGTGTTTCACTGGGTGTAACAAGGGAGAGTGTGCCTTTGACCAGAATGTCCAGTAATTACTAAGTGCAGTTGAAAGTGGGAAATATACCTGACCCATTACCAATGGAATATCCTCTAGTGCAGAGGTTCCCAACCACCGGGTCGCAGACTGTGCCGCGTCGCGGGGCATTTGCCACCGGACCGTGAGAACACGGGCAGGATTTTTTCAGGAGTTTCAGCAGAAATGTATATTTTTTATTAAAAAGAACAAAAACGTCCACATACATCCTCTTTCTCAATGCAAGTGAATGAGCTTTGTCCGTGCACCTCGCCGTGCTTAGCTGCCTGCCAAACGGCGGTTATAGATAAATTGATCCGTTTTATCTGCAAAGATATGCAACCGATTAACATCTCGCAGGGGCCTGGATTAAAGATTTAATGCGCAAACTTGAGCCAAGGTGCACGGACACAAGCCACCCGACTATCAGCGACAGAGTTGGAATGTCCTCTAGTGCAGAGGTTCCCACCCACTGGGCCATGGACTGTGCCGCAGTGCATTTGCCAGAATGTGGGCAGGAATTTTCAGAAGCCATCTGCTCCGCAGTGGAGACAGTAAATTTAATACATCTAGAATAACTTTGTTTTGGCCAATGTTGGCGAGAAAATCACACACACACACACACACACACACACACACACACACACACACACACACACACACACACACACACACACACACACACCTTGACCTCTGTACGTGCTCCGCCACAAGTCTCTGATCATTTTGTTGATCTCATCCATCTTCATACTATGAAACTTCATGATGGTCCTGGAGGGAAAAAATGGAGATTGTTCAATATGATGTGAAACATAAAAAGAATCTGGGCTGGAGAATTGGTCTCAAAAGTGATTAAGACCTGTGTGGATACAAAGCTAAATGGAAAGTAGTTTTTGTTATGTATTTATTGGGTGAAATCTGATTTTCAACAGACAAAACACTACAATGAAGAAAACAGAAAATTGTTCAGATCCAATACAATAATAAAGCATTTACAATAACAACAAAATATTACTTTAAGTAAAGAGGAGAGAAGTAGACACAACAATAAGATGTAAAGAACTGGAATAAAAGGGTCTCATTTTGTTTTGTGTTGTTGCAAATGAGACAGGTTGGAGAATTATTAAAAAAAATAAACAGTCCTCATTTTTACACTTTTATGTGGTTCACTAAAATCTATTATACTGCAAATTAATATATTTGACTGCTGTACGAATTTTGTGGGAAAAAAAAATTAAAATGTTCTGAAATAGCAACTGGAATTAGATTTTCACAAAATCCTTTAGTAAAATAGTAACATTGTCTTTGAATGAACAAGTATCCTTGGCCTGATGAACGTGAAATGGTTTCTGCAGACTTGAATACATGATTTCGAACATTGCTTTAAGTTCCCGTGTCTCATTTTGGATTAGACTAAAAATAAATAAATAAATAAACAAATAAATTAATATACACACACACATACATATATATATATATATATATATATATACACACACACAGTGGGGCAAAAAAGTATTTAGTCAGCCACCAATTGTGCAAGTTCTCCCACTTAAAAAGATGAGAGAGGCTTGTAATTTTCATCATAGTTACACTTCGACTATGAGAGACAGAATGGGGGGAAAGAATCCAGGAAATCACATTGTAGGATTTTTAATGAATTAATTGGTAAATTCCTCGGTAAAATAAGTATTTGGTCACCTACAAACAAGCAAGATTTCTGGCTTTCACAGACCTGTAACTTTTTCTTTAAGAGGCTCCTCTGTCCTCCACTCGTTACCTGTATTAATGGCACCTGTTTGAACTCCTTATCAGTATAAAAGACACCTGTCCACAACCTCAAACAGTCACAATCCAAACTCCACTATGGCCAAGACCATAGAGCTGTCAAAGGACACCAGAAACAAAATTGTAGACCTGCACCAGGCTGGGAAGACTGAATCTGCAATAGGTAAGCAGCTTGTTGTGAAGAAATCAGCTGTGGGAGCAATTATTAGAAAATGGAAGACATACAAGACCACTGATAATCTCCCTCGATCTGGGGCTCCACGCAACATCTCACCCCGTGGGGTCAAAATGATCACAAGAACGGTGAGCAAACATCCCAGAACCACACGGGGGGACCTAGTGAATGACCTGCAGAGAGCTGGGACCAAAGTAACAAAGGCTACCATCAGTAACACACTAGTGCCAGACGTGTCCCCCTGCTTAAGCCAGTACATGTCCAGGCCCGTCTGAAGTTTGCTAGAGAGCATTTGGATGATCCAGAAGAGGATTGGGAGTGAGTCATATGGTCAGATGAAACCAAAATAGAACTTTTTGGTAAAAACGCAACTTGTCATGTGTGGAGGAGAAAGAAAGCTGAGTTGCATCCAAAGAACACCATACCTACTGTGAAGCATGGGGGTGGAAACATCATGCTTTGGGGCTGTTTTTCTGCAAAGGGACCAGGACGACTGATCCGTGTAAAGGAAAGAACGAATGGGGCCATGTATCGTGAGATTTTGAGTGAAAACCTCCTTCCATCAGCAAGGGCATTGAAGATGAAACGTGGCTGGGTCTTTCAGCATGACAATGATCCCAAACACAACCCCCGGGCAACGAAGGAGTGGCTTCGTAAGAAGCATTTCAAGGACCTGGAGTGGCCTAGCCAGTCTCCAGATCTCAACCCCATAGAAAATCTTTGGAGGGAGTTGAAAGTCCGTGTTGCCCAGCGACAGCCCCAAAACATCACTGCTCTAGAGGAGATCTTCATGGAGGAATGGGCCAAAATACCAGCAACAGTATGTGAAAACCTTGTGAAGACTTACAGAAAATGTTTGACCTCTGTCATTGCAAACAAGGGGTATATAACAAAGTATTAAGATGAACTTTTGTTACTGACCAAATACTTATTTTCCACCATAATTTGCAAATAAATTCTTTAAAAATCAGACAATGTGATTTTCTGGATTTTTTTTCTCACTTTGTCTCTCATAGTTGAGGTATATCTATGATGCAAATAACAGGCCTCTCTCATCTTTTTAAGTGGGAGAACTTGCACAATTGGTGGCACTAAATACTTTTTTGCCCCACTGCATATATATATATATATATATATATATATATATATATATATATATATATATATATATATATATATATATATATATATATATTTTTTTTTTTTTTTTTTTTTTTAATCGGTTGATCTTCATTATCTCATGTGTGGAAAGTACTACACAAATGATTCACTGATAAATCACCCACTCTGTAGGATATGGATATCTGACTAACCACGATATCTAACTAACCGAATAACCAAGGTCAACCAAGGTCAACCAGGTGAAATTCCCTCCAGGTGTTCCTGAGATATTGCGTTCACAAGAATGAGACGGACAGGGACGGACGTGAGGTCCAGTGACCTTGACCTTTGACACAAAAAATTGAATCAGTTCGTCCTTGAGTCCGAGTGGGTGGTTGCCCCAAATTTGGAAAAAAATAAAATAAAATAAAATAAATAAACAGGAAACATAATGCCTTCGGCACAGAGGCATAAAAAAAGCCACAAAACCCTACTTCAGATTTGGGATGTCTGTGTTAATTATTTGGTCACATCTGCAAACAATTCCCCTTTGGCCCGAGCTAATGCAATTTTTGTGATGACATCATTAATCTTGGTCTGAATACGTTCTATTTGCTTAGCCTTGAGCATAGTAACAATAGTAACAACAAGGCGTACACAAGATGCTGCAGATCATGAAAGTGCTCAGTCATTTCCTTCCATATTATGATGCATTTCCTCTGCAGGCTGATGAGACTGATAGAACTGTTGTGTTTCTCAGGAAAATACTTGTGATAAAGAACTTCTGCTACTCTATAATATAATAAATTAATATCAAGAACAAAAACAAGATAAAAGAAGAAAAACATATTTTAATAGTTTCTCAAAAATTCCTTCCAGTATGAATGGTCGGTTATATCGCTATAGTCCACATTTTTTGATTGGAAACACTTCTAAACTGTCCATGTTCTGTTACTTTAGACAAGGTTTTAACATACACAATGTGTAAAAAAATAAAGCACTGTTGGGTAGGAGCCAAGGGACTGGAATGTTAGAGTTGATCTTTTATGCTCATCTGAATGTCACTATGAAATTAAATGATTTCAGCAATCTTTTTTTTTTTACCCATTTAATGCAGATGTTCCAGATGAATATAGCCAAAATATTTGTGGGCCTTTGACTCTTATACTTGTGAAGTTCTTTCAGCTCCAACATTAATCTCCTACTTCCACACTGATTTTAGTTAAAAGAAATGACTTAAAAAAAAAAAAAAAACAAGAACAAAAACCCAAAACATACGGATGTTTAATGCTAAAAATTAAGCGTTAGCCAACAGAACGACCACAAATAAAACAATCGCCTGATAGCAAAATTGCTAGATATGTCACACTGCATCATATTGTTCACATTACAGTACTTTCTGTCTTGTAATGGGAAATGTTGACTACATGATTGATCTGCACTGCAACTGAAGAAAACATGTGCAAAGAGACAAAACACAAGCAAATTATGAAAAGAACAAACTGCATACCAAAACGCTCTGCAAAAAAAAAAAAAAACCTGCATTAACGGAAAACACAAAAGCAAAAGTCACATTACGGAAGTGATCCACACCATTACTGAAGTAAGCCAGACCGGATGCACCGATTTATCTGCAATAAAATGTATTAA
Source organism: Zeus faber (assembly GCF_960531495.2). Taxonomy (NCBI): domain Eukaryota; kingdom Metazoa; phylum Chordata; class Actinopteri; order Zeiformes; family Zeidae; genus Zeus; species Zeus faber. The sequence continues at coordinate 3,116,947 of NC_137200.1, read as the reverse complement.
GCTAAATGATTTTGTGTTTCTAATTACATATAACAATTTATACCTTATAAGTAATAACCTGGAGCCGCAACTATCACAGACCAATCGCGCCACACCAGACCACGGTCTCCAAATCCTCCATCTACTTCCTCCATGCAATTAATAAATAGAAAAAACAACTTGTATATCAAGCCACCATTTTTATTTAAGCCATTTAAGTGCGATATTCCAGAGAAAGCGGCTTTTACCGCCTCTGTAATAGTGTTGTCATTCACAAACGATTTAAATCTTTTTGGTGAAAAGGGGGATTCACTCACTCATACCAGTTTTACACCAAAAATAGTGGGTATACCCTGTTTTTTTAAACACGAGTAAACCAGCTAAAAATAGGTGATCAACGCCTTTCCCATTGCCAGGAGAAATGCCCTTGTTAGAAAAGGGGTGTGTCATGGATCCAGTGTGATTGGGGGAAAAAAAAACAGAGGAGACAGCAACTTAAACAACGACATGAAACTGTAAAACTTGAGGAAAAAATAAAATAAAACTCATCTGGGCTCATCACCCAGTAAGACTCTGTTCATGTCGTTCCCACAAAAGAATCGCTTGTGAAGGACCCAACACTATAGTAGTTGCGGCATGGAGTATATTGCAGCCGTGGAAAAAGTCATTAACTTCTGATTTCGGATTCTTAATCGGATATGAAATGATCGAATGATAGACGAATATATTCCTGTCTATTTATGCGCAAACATCCAGACATCCAGTCACATCAAGCAGGCAAATGGGCCAAAATTTGAGGGTCGGTTCAGTTCGTTCACCCAAAAGATTTGAATCGTTCGTGAACGAACACTATCACAGAGCCAGTAGAAGCCGTGTTCCCTGGAATATAAAATTAAATGGCTTAAATAAAAAAAAAACGTGGATTGATATAGAAGTTGGTTTTTCTATTCATTAATTGCATATATTTATATTGTATTACAGATAAATGGGTGCATCCAGTGTGGCTCACTTCGGGATTGTGGCTTTTGCCTTTGTCTTTTCCGTTTTTCGAAATTTGCAAAGCGTTTTGGTATGCAGTTCGCTCGACACGTCTGGACTTTATGCACGTTTTCTAATTGCTGCCCATTAATTTAAATTGGTGATGTTTTCTTCATTTCAAACCAGTTTGCCGTCCAATGCTCTGACACCCCACATCTCTGTTCTCCATATGCTTGCTCACCAAAACTTTTCTCTGTACTTCATAAGAGTCGTTAACTTTATGGATAATGATTTGGATTTGAGATATTAAAGATAAGATAATAATGTTAAACAGAACATGATGCTGTGATATTGTTGCACCAAGCACAGAGACAGTCTTTTAAAAGGGAGCCGTTGTTTGAATAGGAGATATTGTTAAATAGATTTTTTTAATATGTTCAATATTTTCAATTAAATGTTTACTCTTTTATAAATGTTTATTAACCTAGCTTTAACTGTATTGCTTGCAGAAAGCTTTGATGTAATTTCAAAGCTCCGTCAGATGCTGACCCATGCTCAAGATTATTATTCAAAATCTTTAATCCAAATTAAATAAGAATTATAAAAAAATGCTAAACAGAGAATAAATTATTTGATAAAAACAAATTCATATTTCTTTCACATAGTCCATGCTGGCATTTCACTGGTATGCTGTGAGGTAACTCTCCCCACCCCCTCCTACTCCGGCCGCCCCCTGGCGATTGGATCGCCAATCGCAATCTCGAGGAGCAACGATTGCACAATATCGCCCAACCCTAATATATACTATGCTGTGTATATATTCCTTATTTATGGTAATTGCTACATGTATATTTTGTACGTTAATAAATTATAATTGTCTAAATCTCTGATGGTTTTACTTATTTTTTTAATAGGCCTACATTTTCCATTTTTCCATTAAAGTAAGTTTAGCTATCGGGCAAGTAAAACAGGCAAGTGGCTGAAAAAGCTTAACGTCAAGCCCTGTACCAATATAATCTTTTAAATGCAGACATCCCAACCTTGGGAAAATATATTGAGTAGCACAATAGTGTAACAGGGAGTTTCCGTGGCATTTGAGTTACTGCAGCTAAATGACACCAGGTATTCACACCGTAGCAGTCTCGTAACGAGGCCAATCAGATCGTATTTGAGCTACTGCAGCTAACTATGTACAGTATACAAATTCATCTCATTAGTATACATCATTACATACATCTTAGTATACATCTTGAAATGCATCATCTCGTAAAGTTACCCAACATGTTTACCAACTAGAGATGCACCAATTGCAATTTTCTTGGCTGATTCCGATTTCAGATTAAAAAAAAAGAAATCTGACTTGCTGATTCAGATTTTGGCCAATTCTGTTTTTCATTCAATTGTACTGTATGTTCATAATAAAACATTGACTATTAAATATTTTTAAAATTGTTGTGAGATCATTTTGAGTTTATATGCCTGATTGGAGAAATTACATTTTGTTATCATCTGGCCTCATTGGGTATATCTGCTATATGTCAATGAGAAATAGATCGCGTGATCTGATCACACTCACGTGATAGGACAGATCCACATACAGACTTGAGCTGCAATTTTCAGTTAGCACAATAGTGAGATTGCTGATTTTGACACTGTGTTTATTATTGTTCATTATTCACTGTAAAACAATAATAGAACATGCTATGGTCAGTGAGTTTCAATAAAATAAAATACAACATGGAACGGTAACTGAGTTCCAATAAAACAGAATATGGGACTGCCACCAAGTTTCAGTTTAATGTAACCTGTAACTGGACACAACATATAACTTACATGGAAATGTCCAGTTCAAACTTCAAATGAAAGTCTCTTTCACTTTTAAGTGCCAATATACCTTTCTATTATACCCCTTTCCCACTGCACCAAAAACCCGGTCAGACCTGCTAATAACATCCAGCATTTGTCACCAGTGGGAAAGGAAAAACCCCGGTCTCAGTTCCGGGTCAAATCGGCTCCACCTCCGATCGGTCGACCCGCTAATTTTGGCCCGTTTACCCGAGCAATGCAATGCGCGGTGGAGCTCCGGACACTGGCGCATAAATAGACAGGAATATCCGTGTATCATTTGATAATTTCATATCCCATTTAGAATCCAAAATCAAAATCTGAAGTTATTGACTATTTTCCACATAGGGGACCGTGAAATGTTTTGAGTGTGGGGATCGCACCGTGGGGAGCACAGCGGAGAACCTCCACGCTTTCCACCGGGCTCCGAGTCACTCCAGCATTGCCTGAAGCTCCCACTCCCCGCCACGGAAAGAGCGGTGTGCGCACCTTCTTTTTCTTCTTGTCATGTATCATCATGTATAACCTCCAACTCAGTGTCGTGCAGCCACGCCCTCATCTCTGGTCCCATTTGGAAGAGGCCGATCTCTGACGGTGGTTTGTACAGAGGACCTGTGGTAGTTATGTGTTCGGTAGTCTGCTCTGGCTCGCCACATTCACATGCTCTACTGTCTGCCAAGCCCCATTTCTTCAAAGATGACTTGAAGAGGCCGACTCCGATTCGCAGGCGGTTCAGCAGGGTCCATTGACGGTGTGGTAGATGTTCTCCTCCAACACCATCTCCCGGGTCCTGAGTGCATACGTGCATCTGTTGTGCCGCCTTGTTGTAGGGGTGGCTGGACTTGAGTCTGTGTGGAGGCGCTGATTTAATGGTTGTGTTATGCAGGATATGCCAGCTGTGTATCTGGGCTTTCCTGATAAGGTTGATGGTAGCAGCCTCTCATCGAAGTCAGGCCGGGGCAATTCCTGAAAGGACTGGCAGGTAGGACACAGGGGTGGGCTTCACGCAGCCCGTTATTGTCCGGAGACAGTTGTTGATCACGGTGTCGACCATTTTGACATGTGGGCTCCTACACCAGGCTGGGGCACAGTATTCAGCTGCAGAGGAGACCAGGGCTTGTGTAGAAATCCGGAGTGTCTTGGCAGAGGCCCCCCAGCTTGTACCAGCAAGACGTCGGATAAGCAAGGCCCTTGGTGTCACCTTGGCCCTCACATCTTCTAGGTGTTGCTTGAAGGTTAGTGTCCTATCCAGGCATACACCAAAGTACTTTGGGTTTAATGGAACTCCAGACACATGTTATCTACAAACACATCCAGTTCCTTCTTCGCTTCCCTGTTGTTAAGGTGGTATACTGCTGACACCGTCTTCCCAGTATTGAGCTGCAGGCGCCACCTGTGGAGGTAGATAGCCAAGATGCCCATGTCCTGGTTGAGACCCTCTTCCATCGCCTTCCATGTAGGTTGACGCAGCATAATGGCTAGGTCATGTGCGTAACCCTATTTCCTAGATCTTGTATCTGGCAGGTCATGGATGTAGATGTTGAAAAGGATCGGTGAGAGGACAGAACCCTCAGGAACCCGGTTTCTCAGTCTTCTGAGCCTACTTCTCTGGCCATTGTTGGTCTCTAGGATGAAGCTGCGGTTTGACAGCATCTCCATGATCAAGTTCACCATATGCCTATCTGGGATTGTCCTCAGTAGCTTCAGATGGAGTCCGCGTTGCCAGACAGTGTCATATGTGGCTGTCAGGTCCAGAAGCACCAGCCCAGCTTTCTCATTGGCCTGAAAGCTGTTTTCGATGTCTTGCGTGAGCAGTGTTACCTGGTCCGCCATTGACCTGCCCTGGCGGAAACCGGCCTGTTCCCTCAGAAGTTGTGGGTCCACCACTGGCTCAATGCGGCAGTGGATCACCCTCTCAAGAATCTTAAATGGGACACAGAGCAGCGAGATGGGTCTGTAGGACTTGGGGTCTTCTGAGGGTTTGTTGGCTTCAGCAGGGCTATGACTGAAGCACGATGCCAGGTCTTGGGGAGCTTGGATCTCCGGAAGCAGGGCCAGAAGAGGGCGCAGAACCAAGCAGATGTTGTTGTACTCTGGTGGATCAGGAATTCCGGGTGGATGTTATCGCAGCCTGGGGCCTTTCTTTGCTTTAGTTTGCTGATGGCCGCACTGAGCTCCGCTGTGGTGAAGTCTCCTGATAGGTTGGCATTGGCACTGGCCGCCCTGGAGAGAGTAGAAACCTTGCGCAATGTCAGGAGGGTGAAATTCTTGTCTGCTCCAGGGAAACGGCCATTCTTGAGAAGCAGGGACGCGATGGCATCTGCTGTCACCGGGAATTTGGGGGGTGATGCTTTTGTGCCAGTCAGCTGGTTGATGGACAGACATGCCTTGTGGCTGGAGTGGGTGAAGTCAATTGACTCAACAACTTCCATACATCTGGCCTTATGAGTCGCATCCAGCCTTTGGGGAAGTGCGGTTGCAGTCACATCTACATCTTCCCTTGAGCTTGCCTGCTGGTGGCCTCGCAGGAGCTGGCTGCATTCTTCATCCCAGCCAGAGATATAGCTCTCATTGCAGCCTCGTGGGATGGATTTCTTTGCTGCCCCTAGGAGGACTTTGCAGCAGCCAGCATACGCAGCGTCCACATCGGCAGAATCTGGGTCCGGGAGACAGACTGATCTTCTTTCTATCTCAGCTGTGTATGACTGCCAGTTGGCCTTCCTGAAGTCCCATCTCCTGACGGCTTGCCTGGTAGTGGCTGCACCAGGGAGGAAGCCTGGATGATGGACGGTGGTGTCATCGGGGGAACCTGTCAAGGATATGTCTCTCCAGTGTGGGGTCAGCGCTGCGGAAGGCTAAGGCCAGGTCCGGGTTAGTATGTGTGTTCCATTGGGAAGAGTGGAAGCTTGGGTGCTGTTTTGCATCTTACAGGAGCAGAGCATTGGCGCCGGGGGCCCCTTGTTGAAGTTGCTGTCTCCTCTACTGTTTTATTCCCAATCACACTGGAACCATGACGCGCCCCTTTTCCGGCGTGTTTGTGATGCACCAGAGAAAAAATGGCATTTCTCCTGGCAATGGGAAAGGTGTCAATCGCCTATTTTTAGCAGCTTGTATTGAACAGTATTATATTTATAAGGTACTTGCCATTCCAAAATACATTGCAAAATGAAAAGCAACAATAATAAGTGACCAACTCTTCTCACTCTTGTTCACTGGAACTCATGGTGCATTAAACCAACTGAATCAAATCGAATAACTAGTTTTACTGAGTGACTCGTCGTATATATACACTACTCACAAAAAGTTAGGTATAGTTAGTTAGGGATTGACATTTTTTGTTGTGGTATACCCACCACTGTTGTTGGCTTTTGTTTCAATAAATTGTTTGAGATGAGGAAATTACCATTGCATGTTTGTACTTAAATGCCCTACGTTCATGATATATATATGTAGCGTGAACTTTTTACATTTTCCATAAATATCACCCAAAAGCCAAATATCCCTAACCTTTTGTGAGTAGTGTATATACACACACACAATGTTGGCCAAATCTCCCTCGCGCACACGCACGGGCACACACACACACACACACGTACACACACGTACACACACACACACACACACACACACACACACACACACACACACACACACACACACACACACACACACACTTTCTTTGGCGTAGTTTCAGCTGGCATTTTATACCTGCGCATTTTCACCAAGAATTGCATGGTTGGTGCACAAAATGTGTGCAGGTTGGCAGTTCTGTAACTTTACTGGAAAGTACACACATCTTAGTTGGTTGTCGAAAAGGGTAAAATAAGTCAATTTTAGTTACATTTTATTAGAAACATTCATTGTGCACTGATGAAATTTTCACTACAACAAATACACCAACTGTAACCAAAGGTTATATACAGAAAAGCAGTTTAACAAAGTTGCATTTGATGAAAAATTCTGCCTCCAAATTTTGTTTAAACAGCAGCTATTAATTGTGTCAATAATACAAGTCCATTGTACTTGTGGGACTGAAATGACATTACTGGGGTAGTTCCCCTCAGTGAGTAAAAACCTTTCCTACTTTGCACCAAAGCTCACTGATAAGCAAGAAACAGACTGTGGTTCTGTTATTTACCTAACAGCAGAAACCAGATGAAGAGATGTGCTAATGATGAACTCTCATCTGTAGGGGTGCAACAGATCACAAAAGTCACGGTTCGGATTGTATCACGGTTTTGAGTCACGGATTGGATCATTTTTCTGATCATCAATAAAATATACAAATATAACTTTGATTTCCATTTATTCTGTAAAACACTTAAAGCAAGAAACTTTTTCCAATGGTCTTAAATGAAAACAAAATTCAAGATGTCCAATGTGTAAATAAAATCTTAAAATATATAAAATATTCAATACTCAATTGTTAAATCAAATTGCAATATGAGGCACACATGATACCTTCTCCTTTAAACATGGTAGTGAATGAAAAAGTGATTAGATACATCCCCATTGAACTGAATTCCAATAAGTAACCAATATCCTGTTCAATTTCTCACATTTATATCAAATACATTTCATGTAAATCGGTTCGAAATTGAGCAATTTACAGTTGATTTTGTACAGTTGATTTTTGTAGAGTTGATTTTCTGCATCTCTCAATACACATCGCAATTGGCGGTCGAGCACACATAGCCTCGACATTTGCGTCACGGTATGTCGTAAAGTAGCAGCAACATAGCGCAACGTATCGTAAACTAGGGTTGCCGCAGGTATCGGTGTTACCAGTGTTACACTGTGTCGGGGCATACACCGATTACATTACTTGCCCACCGCCCCCACCGTCGTTTTGTTTTTCTTTATATATACTACTCACAAAAAGTTAGGGATATTCAGCTTTCAGGTGAAATTTCAGGATTAACCTAAAATGCACTATAACCTTTACAGCTGAACATAATTTGAACTTCTCTAAACTTTTGAATGCACATGTCCAACTGTTCAATGTTTCAGTACTTTTTGCACAACTTTCTGTTCTCTAACAAGGAGCTGAACAGCAAAATTCACGACCAATGAATCGACCAATACATTTCCTGGTTCAATTCGAATTGGTTTTTAAACAGTCCTCTTCATCATGCTGTTCACATTTTGACATCATGAGACCAAGACGACACCTAACAACTGATCAACAGTACCTCGCCATTGCGAGGCCTCAAACAGGATGTTCTCAGAGGGAAGTGGCCACTGAGCTTAGAGTGTCATAGTTTCATCAGCAGGTTGCAACAGAAATACAGAGACACTGGAGGAGACATAGAAAGGCATAGAAGTGGACGTCCTTTGGCCACAACCCACACTGATGACCGCTTCAGGAGGTGAGAGGCACCCAAGTGTCACGTCAGACCATTCGAAACCGTTTACATCAGCGTGGTCTGCGAGCTAGACGACCTGCAAGGGTACCTGACCACACCACCAGGCATCATCGTCTTGCAGGGGCCAAGGAGCATTTACGCTGGACGAGGGACCAGTGGGCCTCAGTGCTGTTCTCTGATGAAAGTCGATTCACGTTGAGCAGAAATGATGGCCGCCAATGATGTTGGAGACGTCAAGGAGAGCGCTATGCATCAGCCACTGTTGCCACCAGACGAGCCTTTGGTGGTGGTGGTGTTACAGTGTGGGCAGGTGTGTCTAGTCAATACAGAACTGCCCTACACTTTGTGAATGGTACAGTGACAAGGCCATACTACCTGAATTACATCATTAATCCAGTCAATGTGCCCCTGCATGAACAACACAGGCCTCATTTCATCTTCATGGACGACAATGCTCCAGCTCATCGAGGTGGCATCATTAGGGAACGGCTGCTGGAGACTGGGGTACCTCAAATGGAGTGGCCTGCACTTTCTCCGGACCTGAATCCCATAGAAAATCTATGGGATCAGCTGAGTCGCCGTGTAGAGGCTCGTAACTCTGTACCCCAGAACCTCAATGACTGGAGGGCCGCCCTTCAAGAAGAGTGGGGGGCCAGGCCTCAGCAGACAATAAGTCGACTTGTGAACAGCATGATGTCGTTGTCAAGCTGTAATTGATGCTCAAGGGCACATGACAAGTTATTGAGACATTGACATTTTTTGTTGTTGTATACCCACCACTGTTGTTGGCTTTTGTTTCAATAAATTGTTTAAGATGAGGAAATCACCATTGCATGCTTCTACTTAAATGCCCTACTTTCATGATATAATATCATTGTAGCGTGAACTTTTTACATTTTCCTTAAATTTCACCCGAAAGCCAAATATCCCTAACTTTTTGTGAGTAGTGTAGTGTGTGTGTGTGTGTGTGTGCACATATATATATATATATATATATATATATATAAAAACAATTTAGTTAATTTTCACATATCAGCGCCAATGGCTATCAAATAAAAAAAACCTCTAATTTGTAAAACATTAAGCCTGTTATTAATAGTTAGTCAGACGCTACAAAAGTGAAAGTGTCTGCTTGTGCGCATAGCAGAGACACGACACAGCCTGCTTATCACAGGAGGAGAGGAGGCTATAGACACCTTAGATCAGGTATTGATCAGGACCTGAGTCCCTCCATCCGTAATTAGCGCCCATGGGGACACTTCGCGCGTCCCGCGCACTGATCCGCGGTTGACATGCTATCCGAACCGCGGGGGCAAACCGGACGGATCACAGATCATCTACGTTCTGTTATGCCACCAGTCATATGCCTACCTGGAAACATTTATTTGGCCTTAATCTTTGAATCTTACATACATGTTGAATAAAGATACACTTGGACAGGTGTGGCAATGTTGTTGCAGGTGAGGTAGAAAATTGGGCAAAATAGATCAAAATAAAAATCAAGCAAAATTTAACTAAACAAAAAATGAAATAAATTGTACTTCCTTAAAAAATATATGTAGAAAAATTAAAGTACACTTTTATATATATATATATACACACACACACACACACACACACACACACACACACACACACACACACACACACACACACACACACACACACACACACACACACACACACACATCTATATATATATATATATATATATATATATATATATATATATTCCCCCCAGATATAGTGATTGTGTCAACCTGGATTACCCACAAGAAAGAAATCAGTTTGGGGTTTTGGTGTAGGACCAGGGGACATCCAGTATACAATATGGACATATATATAGTATAGTATAGTATATAATGCCAATATCTGAGTATAAATTCAACATCTCATAATCAAACTCTATAGTGTTAAGTATGATATCAGAATACTGCCACTGTTCTCAATCAAACTCATTCAAAATCAGTCCTCAATACAGAGACAAATTTTGGTCATACACAATCTTTAAACTGAACAATAATAATGGTGTGTAACAATGAGACAATTTCATAATTTTGTAATATATGATGATATTGAAATATCCCCCAGTCCTTGGTGGGTGTTGTTCCCTCCACCCAATTATCTCTTTAATTTATTTCCATTTTGATGTGTTCTCATTGTTTTTTTTAGTTGTGATTTTGGAATTTTCAGTTTTGTTCCAAAGCTATGTGAGATTAGATTTTAAGTGTATTATTAATACTTTTATCAACTTGTTCACTGAACTGCTGAAAGGATATGTATGCATTGGTCAATTATTAGTTTGTAACAGCTTCAAAGACAAAATCTATGACTAAACAGCAGCTGGTATTTAATGCCCAATTTCAACACCAAAGAAATAAATCTCTTCAGAATAAGTGAGCCAAAAATAAAAACTACAGGTTTCTACAGTTTGATTTAGATGCTGTCATTTTCCTTTTTGCGCAGTAGGGACTATTTTTTAGAGTATGCATAAATGTATTTTTTTTAAGTAGCACAAGACAGTAAAATCAGTCTTAATAACAGCCTGGAAAAATGTAAGTACTGGTGTCAAACTCAAGGTATTTCAGCTATTTAAATATTAACCCTTATCCATGCTATGACTCATAACGAAAAACTTTAAACAAAAAAACACATGTTATTATTACTAACTTAGCATTATGTCTAATTTGATTTATATAATGATTTTTTGTGAAATACATAAACTGAAGTGATCAGCCTTTTCCAGATAAATGACAGAGCAGGACTGTTCCAGTCTCTAAACTCTACAAGCTTTTTCTTGAGAAGTACTTGATAAGATCACACTCAGTGGTAAAGTTTACCATATCAGTTTCAAAGCTACATCTAATCAACGCCGCAGTAGATCAGACGATTTACACCAACCAAGCAACACCAAGCCATGTCAAAACATATTTGGGCGCTGTCAGTGTTGAGTGTGTGAACCTACTTACTGGTCGAGCGCCTTGTAGTAGAGGTCCAGGTCTTTGTTGACCAGCTCGGTGGTCCTCATAATGATTATCTTGTCTCGGTAGCGCTCATCTGCTTTACCGTACTGCTCCTCTCGCAACTCTTTCCTGTAGAAATTCCATTTATGTGAAAAATAAATCATTAGAATAAAAGAAAATAACAACCAGTAATCAGACAAATAATAAGTCTCCATTGAATCAATTTAATGCCATTAACACCATATTCTGCAAATACCAGATCCATTGTATATCTCGATCTGGTTTTTCAATGATTTTGGATCCAAAGGGGAAGATTCCCCTTTTTGGTATGTAAGCATGTGACGTAGTGCTAGACTGGTTTATTAATAGGGGCGGGAATCGCAGAGTACCTCACGATATGATGGTATCGCGATATGTTGCCCACGATAACGATGGTGTCACGATACAGCGATTCTGGATACATTGCATCTATGATACACCAGGATATCTGTGTAACTGTAGAAAAAATACCCCTTAAAAGGTAAAAAGCAGGAATTTTGTATTTATTCACTACATTATGGTGTTTGTTTCAGAGAATTTGAGAACTGAGATGAAACAATGTACTACAAAAATATGCCCTATGTTGAAATAATATCTTAAAATCTTCTTCTTTTTCTTTTAATCAATACTCAATTGTTCAATTAAAGCTTAAAGCAATATGAGGCATGCATGATACCTTCTTCCTTTACACATGGTAGTGAATGAAAATATATGATTGATTCAGCCTAAATAGCTTAACTTAATTCCAATAAGTTACCAGAATCATGTTCAATTGCTCACGTTTATAACAAACCAAATTTCATGAAAACCGGTTCAGAATTATGCCTACCATACACTAGAAGACTTTCAAAAGACTTTTAAAGAGTGAAGTCTGACACCCTCTCACATCTAAAGAAAATGTGTCATAAGCCAGAGTTTTAGTCAGACTATAAGGTTTTGCAAAGACTGGAGACCTTGCAGGGTCACTATTTGCAAGACCACAACTAGATTCCTTTTGAGATTATTTTGCATCCTGCTCCTGGTGGAAATTTACAAGAGGAAAAACTGTTGAACAATGGAGCAGAAACAGAAGCAGCTGCCCTTGTGTGTGCAGTGGTTTGTTCTGAAAAAACAGCAAAAACCATTGCTCGTTGATTAGTCAACGAGCAGCAAGTAAAACCCCTATCCCCACACACACAGGGGAGGAGCCCTTGTTATGACATGTTGTCCATCCTTTCCAGGGCTTGGTCCACCTAGCCCACTCACTACAATAAGCCATTCAGGTGGTGTGTGGTAGGCGAAACCGCCACAATGGGACGGCAGCGGCACGTAGAAGGGACACAGAAGGGCCGTCCAAAGATGCCCTGGAGGCAGCAGCGGGTCAACAGGAGGCCCCAGCACCAACCCTCTCCCAACTGGCAGCAGCAGCACCCGGGGGTCCGTCGGATAACCAGGGGAGAAGCAGCCATAGCAACCACCACGGGTAACTGCTTACAGCTAGCTGCTCCGCCCAGCAACCACCGCTGGGACCATCCAGTAGCCCAGTAGCCAGGCCACCCCTCCAAGCAGCCCCACTAGACTGCTACACCTCCACCAGCCAGCACAGCAGCTTGAGGCCCCATGCTCCTTAAGGGAGGAGGGGGTAGTCAGCATCGTCGCCCTGGGGGAGGGTCACCGAGGGACCATGCTGTTCCGGGGAACCAGGTCCTCTGGAAAGGAACCAGTTCTGTTTTGTGGGACATTTTTGTTGGTTGGATATTTGGCAACCCTGTTTCAGAGTCCAGTGTTTTTATTTGTTTAAGGTATAGGAGCCCTATGTCAGTGTCTGTCCTTTTATGTATAGTAACCCTGTGTCAGAGTGCAGGCAGTTTTTTGTTTTTCTTCTGCTTGGTTGGGGGAGGGGGATGTAGGCTTCCATCAGGGATTATCTCTGGTCTCAGGTGTCGGGGGTATGTGGTGTGGGGATAGTGTGGTTTGAGCAGCCACGCCTGTCCTGGGTCTAGATAATTTGGGCTGAGGATCAGTGTGGCTGTATATCTGTTGCTCGTTGATTGGTCCAACGAGCAACAGGTAAAACCCCCATCCCCACACACTCGGGAGAGGAGCCCTTGTCATGACCTGACCCTGACAACATGTTTCACATAGCCCCCTCTCTTCAATAAACTTGTGTGTCTGCAACCCCATCCTCTGTGCCGGAGGACCCTGAAAACGCCACTCGGGTGGCGTGTGGTAGGCGAAACTGCGTCAGTTTTGATTTAATTATTTCATGTTTTGAGGTTTTAATAAGTAAGGAGTGTCAAGATGCACAGACTCAGCATTGTTCTTCCACCTCCCCGGAATCACCGCCATGTTTACTATCTAGCCGGTTTGGTGCTTCCTGTTTGGTGCTGGAGAGAGTGCACCCATTGGTTGTTGACAATTTTCACATTATTCAAATTTCACAATTTGCATAAGCCAAGACTAAAAGCTTCCGATAATATAAAACATGTTTGTTTTTATCGGAACATCAAAACAAGAAAAAGACTGATTAAAGGCAGCTCGGACTGAGTTTTATGACCACCTTACACGAAACGATCTAGATGACGAGGGCGTGCACCAACGGAGGGAAAACTCTCTAGACTTTATTCCGACATTGGAAATTTGTTTTCGACAGTGAAATCGCTTGAAAAGTTGTTTAGTGCAAGGGCAGTTCAGTCGATTTTGTAGAGAAGTCTGCATCTCTCAATACACATTGTATTTGTTTCAGAGCGGATATTAAACACTCCAATATGGCGGGCGGGCGCGCCGATGCATATCGGCGACATTGGCTGTACCCACAGCTCATTCATGACATAAAGTGGTAAGTCGTAAAGTAGCAGCAACATAGCACGTATCGTAAACCAATTATTGTGCTTCAGAGTAAAACGCAGAGCGCATCTGTCTTATCTAGCTTCATTTCACTACAACTAAATTAAATTTTGCAATGAATCTGCGGTTCACATGCGTGTCAAATCGTGGGGGGTTGATCTGTACGATCAGGGATCATCTACACTCGTTACGCTACTAGTTTAGAGTTTTAATAAAAATATTGATATTTGGCACCAGTGTATCGAAGTATAGTTCCAATATGGATATTTTATGCCATCCCTATTTACTGACTAATTATAAGATCAGCCTTATTAAAATGTCATCATCATCTATAAATGTTCATAGCACAACTTCAATGAATGTTTTAATATTGAATATTTAATATTGCTTAAGCCTTAAAACATAAGGCGTAAAATCACCTTTTCAACAACGAGGAACTTGTATTATGGTCAGTTGTGTTTCTTTCACACATTTTCTAACCATGTTGTGAATAACAGTAACATCACATTTTATTTAAATGCCTTTTTGCAAATTCCTCAATACATCAAAATCTTAACGCTGGCTACAGTAGCAAGCAACAGAACTTCTACTTTCTAGTCTCTTATGTTAGCACAGATGTAGCCAAAAGAGCTGATTTGCAGAAGTGGTTAAGAGTCTTAAAACAATGAAAAAAACACACGGTTTGTGACTATTTTTTCAGCATAACATACAAAGAAGTCTGAGTATATTGTGAGTTTGAGGATCGATAAAAGAACTATCTTATCACCATTAGAGAACCCAGAATCGTGATTGTGGCGCCTCCCCTTGCGGCTGCCTGCGCGAGCACCTAATGTTGATAACGCACATTTTGGTATATTTTTGTATTTTTAGAGCTTATTGAGCTTATTGTGCGTAATCACCGGGTGTCATGACATTTCACTGCATATATGTATGACCGTATGTATATGTATGTGACAAATAATCTCTTGAACTTGAATTTGAACTTAGGGTTGCTAACATGCGCCAGTTCCCAAATTGGTTGCAATTCATCAATTGAAACACATCGTTTCACAGTTATAAATTTGGTTCCATACATAACCTTTTCATGCGAAACCTGGACAGTATAATAAACGAGATCCCACAACACTATCACAAAAACAAAGATCTGAGTCAAGGTCAATTTGTCTCTGTGATAATGAAAAGTGCAACAAGGAGAGAAGACATCTGTCCAACTGACCTGCAGTGAAGAATCTCTTCCTCAAAGCCCTTCTGCCGACCCAGTGCGATGCTGCGGTTCTTCTTCAGGTCCTCCACCTTGTGCTCCACATCACTCCGTTCCCTAGGACACCACACAGGAGATGTTTGCCACCACGTTTGTTTCCAAATACTTCTTTAGGATTTTGGCACATTATCACTGTTGACTTTTGAAGAGGCAATCCATAAAACAGTCTGTGTTGGGTGGATTACACTACAACTCCATTCGAAACTGCACTTAACCTCGTCTAAGCTCCAAGATGGTCATATTCTTTTCAATAAAGTATTGGTTCTTCTTCGAACTGATCCCCCCCCCCCACTCCCTTTTTTGTAAATGTTCATCAGCATCAATAGTTTATTGACCACAATCACAACTGAAACAGGGCAGGGACCATAGCAATGATCAAAATGAGACCAACACTGGCCCGGCATCGCTTTTTCCCCAAAATAGGTAGATGCTAGGCAAATGCCGGTTGTGTGTCAAACTACCAGAAAATTTTTATATTTGATTTTCCAACGCCGCCTCGGTGATGCAACACTGATGACATGACCAGAACAAATTTGTTGCCCTTACTGGCGAAGCTGCAGGACTTGCATGTCACCCCTGTCCTTCATCAGAGCTTCCCGTTTAGCCATCAACTCCTTCAGCTCCTCAACACGCTTCCGCAAGGTCAGGTTGTCCTGCAGCCAGCGTTCCTGAACCTGAGCAACACAGAGAAGCTCTCACGTCAGTGTTTGATCTGTATTCAGCGGTTCACCGGTTAGTTGGACCTCTGGGTTGCACTAATTAGTTAAATGTATAACTCTGATGAAGGAAGAAACGGCATATGTTGGTTTACCTTCTGTGTGTCAATGTCCTGGCGGATGTTTCCCATCTCTTTGCCAATCTTCTCTTTGTGCTTCTCAGCCTCGTGAAGGTGGGTATTCGTTTCCTGAAGCTCACACTCCTTTTGCTGCAGCAACAATAAAACAATAGCTCGCTAAAAAACTCAAATAATTGTTAAAAGGCCACAGCAGGCCGGTCAAGAGTTTAACTGTACACTCCATGCAGGCGATTCATGTTTAGCAAGATGTCCACATATCAATAAGCTAATCATTGTTACCTCTTTGTAGTCTTCTTTGCCCTCCTCGGTATATGTGGCAATGTCTTGTTCCAGTATGCCGATGCTCTTTGCTTTGTCTTTGATGGCATTGATCTGGCCAGGATATCAGAATATTAATTAAATTAAATAATGAGCAGGCTAACTAAGGTGCTGATGTCCAGTAGAAGTGGTCACGGTGAGTTTTAGATGGTAAGAGAAAGGTGAAGAACCAACACTGGACAAGTACCGACGCTGCCCCATCGAGATTGATGGAAATCCTAACGATGACATCGAGATGGATATTGTCTGGGATTTTTCTGTAATATTGTCATATAGCTTTGATGTATTTTGTTGGTCTAGCCGGCATCAAATTAAATCTTAGCCTGTTAACTAGCCAACACTCACATATTACATTACCCCTGACCGTTTTCCTGATGATAGATCACATTTTTGATTTTTCATATTGTGTCCATTTACATTTTTTATAAAAAACATTTTTATTCCAAACGATATGATGAAAAAACCTACTGAAAAACTCCTGAATGTGTTGACAAATACGCTACCACATGTTTGTCAAAAAAATTTGCCGTATTTTGTATTTGCTGAGGCACTTTAAACCGGAAATAGACAATACTAAAAATCAAAAAATGTGACCCATCATCAGAAAAATGACCAGGGGAAATGTAAAATGTGTGTGCTGACTGGTTAACGGGCTGAAGCTCAATTTCTTTATGCCAGGCTGCATTATAGTTAAGTGGTCCGATTTCCTGAAATTATTAGACGGTTCCACAGGGCTCGACAGTGGAGCCATTCACTCACATTTGCGACTAAAAATAGATGCATGCGAACTGTAAAATGTATTTAGGAACATGTGTGCAAATGTATTACAAAATTTGAGCAGCCTCTATTTTATTTTTTATTTTTTACCCAACAAAAAAGTTGATAACAACTAGGGATGTACCAATCCGATATTTATCAGCTGATGAATATCCCCTTGAAACGCCACGGTGAAATGCAATGCCACTTGTTGAACTTGTAGCCGCTACATTGTATCCACAGCCATTCACAACATGTCATAAAGTAGCAGCGCAACGCACCATAAAGAGAGGTTACGTGGTAACGAGTAGCAGCAATCATTGGCAGCTGCAGTATGTCGCCGCTATGCGGCTGTACATCCGCCATACACTGTTACTGTTACTTACTGAAATAAAATTCAGTTACTGGGGGCAGATCTAATCAGCTCTATGCCAAAACATTAACCTTCTGAATAGACAACTTCCTCTGGGACATGTAGGCTCCCATCTATGATTAGGCAACATCAAGTGTAAATGATTTAGAATTTCAGCTTTTGTGAGTTTCTCCAAAAATGTAGATTAGAACTGAGAAGAACTACTTTATTATAGAGATGTCCATACTGTTCCCACTGTTCATACAGTTTAAAGTAAAAATATTACAAAATTATTAAATACTGTTTGAAGCAGAAATAATAAAAATAAATCAAGTGTACTAGTGTTTTAAATTCAAATAAATTAGACCATTTTGCTTGTAAATATCTCAGATTATCCATTTATAAAGAAAAACACATTATTTGATAAATTTTCATGGCGCCCCTAAAGTTCTTTATGCGCTCCTAAATTTTTCAACTTAGGAGCACATTTTCCCTGGGGAAAAAGTAAGAGTCAAGCCCTGTTCCAGCTGATGAGACCATCAGTAATTTTATGAGTGACTTTTCTATACAATGATATAAATAATAGATTTGGCAATGTCAAGTTCAAGTTCAAGAGATTATTTGTCACATACATATGGTCATACATACTGTATATCCAGTGAAAAGTCATGTCTTTCATAGATCTGCATCAAAATGTTCGATCAAGTGAAGAGCAGTGTTCTCAAACTCAAATGACCTGGGGGCTACTGCCCAGTTTTTCTTCTTCTAGAAGGGAACTTCAAGGGAAAACTGGCCTGTATTTTTCTGCATTGTTTCTCACGCACATTAGTGAATTGCCTCGTTATCGTGTTGGAAATCGCTCTCTTATAAGTGTGGGCGATTGTGTAAAATTCCAATCACGCGCATAGAACGTAATGTAATGCGGCAAATGTGGTCGACTCCTTCCAGAAGTGCAGAACTTATTAATTACTAGTAAAGTATTTACACAAAAACATCTGGTTTTTACTAAATTAAGTCCCATAGCAGCCGAAAGCAACAGGGAGTCCCGTGTGTCCCGACAGTGGGGACGGACAGGGTATTTTGGAACGGAACAGTCCCTTAACTCATGTCATGTTTACATTTTTTTTCATCCATATACAGTAGGAAACAAACAAAAATAAATAGATCTAAAAGAAAAAGACAGGCACGGGAGCTGGCACAAACCGCTGTCTGGAGGTGAAATATAAAAAAAAGTTGCCATACAAGTAAGAAACTAAGAAAATAAAATAAATCAACATTTTTCTCCATGAGATTATATTAGATATTGCTATATTATAATCACAAGATTTGCATATAGAGCGGCATGCATGTGGGTGGGCAGGGGGGACTCAGTTTGCCCAGTGCAGCAAAATGCATTGCACCGGATCCATGTGCCTTTTCTTTTTTTCTGAGCACCGGCCCCTCTTAATGTCTCTGCACGGGACTGTAAAGCGGGGAAGTGAGATCCGATCACCAGTAGTTACTCAACAGCTCTGAGCGGAGAGGGCGAGAGCCTCTGCTGCCTCTGCCGCCTCTCTCGCTCCCTCTCCCCCTCTCCTCTCTCTCTGCTCCAATTTCAGTACACGGTATACTGCCTTACACCCTTTCAATGCTCAGATTTTTCCTGGCGGATAAAAAAAACAAAAAATAATAATAATAATCGTCTGTCAGTCATCAATGTCAACGCGATCAATGGAGTCGATTGCTGATCGAGTATTTAATTGTAAATCTGCCCAAGCCTATTCTCATATGATCTATTTCATTCTGTTTCATATTTTGAAAAGAGTACATTGTGTGGATTAATATAGCATTGTGATTTAAAAAAAAAATTTGCAGGCCAGATGTATCAATATAATCACCATTTAGTAGGCCACATAAAATTGTCTGTAGTTTGCGAGACCCCTGACGTAGAAAATTTAAGCAAATGGAAAGTGGAAGAAAACTCAGTTATGTAATAGTTGCACTGTGATGTCTGAATATGAATATTGATTTTTCGAGTAAAAAGTTAAGATACAAGACGCAGAGTTTTAAACAAAGTCACCTGATATGAAGACCCATAGAAGGACAGACAAATAAAACAAAAGAGAGAAGAGTGTACCGTGCTTGGCAAATAATTGATAACAATGTTATCTCCCTCTGTTTGTCATTCATTGAGCCAATACTGACATTGACATTAAATATTAATCATAATGTCATGTTGAAGTGTCAACAATTTAGCCTTTTAAATATAACAATATCAAGATACAACCTGGAACTTCTTTGTCTTGGTTTGAAATCGTACTTTGCTCATAGTTCAAGGAGATTCCATTTTTCTATTTTCAACACACAGGCGACATCGTTTTTGCACAGGATAACTCCGTTATAAGCTCTTGCGTTTGTCCCCAGCCACGGACTGCACCCACCTTCTCCTGTCTCTCCTCCTGCCTCTGCCGCTGGCGCTCCAGAAGCTCCTGTTTCTCCTGCTGCAGCCTCTCCAGCATGGAGGACAAGGGGGAAAGCTGCTCTTTGGCCTCCTGCACGGAACAGAAGTTTCAGTCATGTAGAACAGGATTCCCCTGCTACACTTCTTTCCTGAGAGAGCAATATTCTAGCTCATTTATTATAAAAAAGTAGGGCATTGAAAACAGAATTTGTTTTCAATTTATTTGTTCTGAGCAGAACCATTTTTTTTTTTTACATTTTCAATGTTTCCTCAAACCGCTTTGGAGCCTAGATACAATGAGACGCACACCAACTAGCTATTAATTTAAAGAGTACTTTTTGGTATTCTACTAGAAATGTCCCCACTGCAAAATAAATTGCTTTAAATGGGAGATAGTTGGTGTGTGGATCAATTCTTTGTTCGTCTGTTTTTATAAGCGACTTCAGTACAGTTTTCTGGATGTCGCTTTCCTTGCTTCTTAATGGGACGTTATACACGTCGTAAAATACACGCCATATTGTGATACATGATTCAATTTACTGGTACTTTTATGGCATCAATACTGTATGTTTCTTTTCAGCATCAGTGAGCCAAAAGCTATATGAGAGGTTAGTACGGGAAGCTTAAATACATCCAGTTGGTGTTCATTTTTCATTTTCAAGTCGAAGAGGAGACTTTCTTTCTATTTTAAAGCAGTATGCTATGTTTGTGAAGCTCTGTTTTACCCTGATCTCCCTGGTCAACGCCTGGATCTCGGCGGTCATTTCTACACTCTGCTCCTCCAGCTGCTGCTGCTTCTGCATGTCACTGCTCAGCTGCAGCTTCTCGCCACGCGTCTCGTTCACGGCGCTCTTCAGGGTCTGGATCCGATCCTGCTGATCCTGGATCAGCTTCCGTTTCAGCTCCATCTTACTTGATGCTGCGGGGACAGCGCACACACACATACAGCGCACACACACTTTGAGTTTCAGTTGTGTGGAATGTATTCATTCTCAAGTATTTTTAATGCAATGCAAGGCAAGCATTATGGAATTTCTAATGAAGTGTGTGAAAAGCATGTGAGGGGAAATTGACAAACTAGCATAACAAATTGCAGTTTTTAACTATTGATATGGATGAAAATCAACAAAAAATAACCAAAAATATCCCTACCATCTAATGTGACCAAGAAAAATAAATACATAAGTAAACTGATCAAAAGACGGCATACTTTCAAGAAAATAATTTGACCATCTTACAGTGAAGATGGGTGTAAAAACCCAAAAGTCTGAGAAAAATTCTGGGATTTAGTGTAATCCACCCAACACAAACAGTTTTATGGATATCACTTTAAGCTAACACACTTAACAGGTATTCATCTTTACATCTTTGTATGTATTTATTCCTCTCTGTGGGTATGTGTGCACAGCGTTCATACTGGTGTCCAGCTTGTGCTGTGTCTCCTGTTTCTCTTGGCTGACTTGCTGCACGGTTCTGGTGAGGTCCACCCCCTGGAGCCGGGCGTCCTGCTGGGTGATCTTCCTCTCCACCTCCTTCAGGTCCATCTGGAAGGAGAGACAGAAAGGAGCGCTCAACAGAGGACAAGAGGAAAACTAGGGACTTTTCACTGCTGAGTGAGTCCTAAAGTTTAAGCACTGCTCTGTGCTTTCAATCCTCCATTACTTTTACTGAATAGTATAAATTTAGACCATGAAGTTGGGGTCAGTAGAATATAATCATTAACATATAATCTTTTTTTCTTTTCTGCATTAGAGATGAGAGCAAGCATGAATGTATAATATGGCTTTCTCAATGGCATCTTTTTTTTTCCACCTGATAGAACAGGGCGATATATCAATATATTATTGATATTGTGATATGAAAATAAAATAAAACTGGGATTTTGGTTCTCGTAATATTGTGATTTATAGGTCAGTGCTGTCTTTAGTGATGCATTATAGTAAAGCAATGCAGTTTTCTGCAACTTCATAGACTAGGTGTTCAATCAACATCTATTTCTAGTAGGGGTGGGAATTGCCAGGGATCTCACGATACGATCACGGTACTTGGGTCCGGATAGGATACTATCACGATTCTTTATGTTTTTCAATAAACCAAGTATTGCAATACAATACTATGATATATTATTAATTTCTTTCTAACCTGACTGCAGTAAAATACAATATTTTAATACACAAGAACAAGAATCTTTTTTCTCCGTTTTTGTCTTCTTACAACGCTGATGTCATGACATAAACTTGCAACCTGTAACTGTCATTGATTTTGAGTAGGACACAAAGTACAACTTAATAACAACATAACTTTTTCAACATGGAAAAAACATTTTCAAATTTCACTTTTAAGTGTAAATATACCTTTCCATTATATTGATATGGTACTTGCCATTCCAAAATAAATTGCAATCATTCATCTCTTCTCACCCTCATTCACTGGAACTCACCTCATTCTCTCACCGTGCATTAAACCAACTGAATCAAATCGAACAACTAGTTTTAACTTAGTCTTAAAATAGAGTCGAACCTTTCATCACGAGTGGAGCTTGTGATGTGCCCTACCAGTACGAACAACCAAAGCAGATGCTCCGCTGAAAAATTTCACCGGCGTGGAAGTCACTAGTGATGGCCGATCAAGCTGAAGACTGGCGAATTCCAGTCACCAACAAATCAATCAGTGCATCTCACGTTTCATATCTTAACATTACGGTCACATCTTTGTGCTTGATTATTACTTCCCCGCTTCATTTTAGCTCAACATTGCAGCGTTATGCCTCGGTGGATAATAAAGTACTGCTGCGTATCAGTGGATGTTGAGTGAGTGAGCGGAGAGGGAGGGGAGCGGTTACAGACCACAAGCACAAGGTCATAGCATCTGGTCCAATCTGAGGAATGTAGTTTAAGTATGGAATATTTGTACGGTATTGTTTTGTGTTGATTGTTTTTCGTAATTAAATGACAATAATTTATACACACACGCACACACACACAGTATATAAGGGGTGTCATGATTCGACTCTCAATTTTAAGGTCACGATTTGATTTTGGATTTAAACATTCTATGCGGCTATGCCATTGTTAGACTATCTAACAATGGCAAAAAATTTAGAAGAGTTTTGGCAAAACGTATATACTTTTAAATAATAAACAATAGGTTACTTATTACACTACTTTTAAGTTACTCAGCAAAATAAAAGCCAGAGTGGAAAGCAGGTAGTAAAAGGCAAATTACTACCTGCAGCTCTGCAGCTCCAATCAGAGCGATCTTCTCTCCAAACAAAGTAAATAAAAACTATAGATGTATTTCCTTTACTCAGTTTCCTGCTGCTGCTCTGCTGTGGAGCAGATCGCTCCTGAGAAAATCCCACCCGGGTTCTCAGAGCCTGGGGGCAAATACCCCGCAGCCCAGCACAGTCCACAAGCCGATGGTTGGGAACCTCTGCACTAGAGGACATTCCGTCGGTGTTGGTCGGGTTTATTTCCAACTTTCAGCACCACATCTGTGGAATTACTGGACATTCTGATCAACGGCGAGAGAGAGGGAGACGCGCCAGTGCGCGTCTCCCTCTCTCTCGCGTCTACACTCTCTCATGCGTCTACACTAGGGCTGCACCATGAAAGTTGACAAGTTGAAACTCAGTTGGAAACCCATCAGTCAACTGAGATTCTTCAAGTCGAGCCGGCGTTTTTTTGGGGGTTTTTTTGTCAGTCAGTGTGCATTATAATAACAGGATGAAAGAGATGGAAGCTTACAAAATGCACAGGGATAGCATTTCAATCAGGGATTAAAAATAAGGGGAATCATTAATATATTCTTATAAATGTGAATTGTCCCCGTTCGGACACAGCTCTCCGTGCGCCTCGATGGCGGAGAGCAACACATTACACATGAAGAGGGGGTAATTGGGGAGAGAGAGCAAGGGTCCGTCTGTCTATGGAAATGATAACAGTCACATTACGCATGGCGTAGACGAATGTCGCTGCTGACTCATTGAGTCATTTGTTGTCGTCACTAGTTTTTCTTTGGGACTTCCTGGTGCCGATTCCAGCTCCACAATATTTCCATTGGAAACCGTAACAAAGAACAAGTGGTTTAACTGAAGGAATTTAATTGATTTTATTATTCCATTACCAAAAACTGTAACTCGTATTTGCAATTTATATAATAAAATATCGACACTTGGTGTCCATGTATCAATACAATATCACCACGCAAAATATACTATGCTAGTATACTAAAGATACTATGCTGTACCAATTTTTTCCCTACCCCTAATTTCTAGTGCGTAAATATCTTGAAAGCACCATCCCAAAAATATTACAAAATTATCGATATCAACGTATTTGTGACAACATGTTGTGGTATTTTGTTTTGTCAATACCACCCAGCCCTACCGCCTGGTAGAATTTATTTTGAACTTCCTTTTCGTGACACTGATAAAATAAAGTAACCTCTTGTCATTTATGAGATAAACAGCAGGACACAATATAAAAGGACAGTAACATAGACAGACTGTGTGAGACGGTACCAGGTATCGATCCATGAGAGCGATGTCCTGCAGGCAGGCCTTTGCCGTGTCCTCCTCGGACATGAGGAGGGACAGCAGGGTCTCCCGCTCCTCCACGTCGGCCTTCAGCCTCTCGATTTCTCTGTTGACAGCCTGCAGCCGGTTCCTCAGCTCGGGTAACTCCTTCTCCTGAAGCGCAGCGATAGACAACCTGAAGGAGGACGTGAAGTGGAGAACACAGAGGACAGGCTTAGTTATACCAGGCATCACATAATAACGCCACATTTTATAATACCATGCCAAAATGTAACAAATATCTAAGTAATAACACTCGGATATAATAGGTTATAAGTTTTGCCCCATTTTGTAAAAATCCTTAACAAAATGCAGTGGTTTGTGTTATTATTATGTATTAACGGGGGTTACAACAAAGTAAAAGTACAAAAGTGTGGCACTTGATAATGAGTGCAGCGATTCCAAAATATGGATCTTACTACATAAAGATAAGATGTATTACCTTTTGCGAAGTTATTACAAAATGTGGCATCATTACATAATGAGTTGTTACATACCTCCACCAGAGCTTATATCGATTTCACCATCTTTCACATGACCAAAGCGCACTGGTTCACAAAATGCTTTATTTTATTATTATATATATTTTTTATAATTTCTGGGCTCTCTCTCATCTTGGGAATTATTGGATA
Source organism: Zeus faber (assembly GCF_960531495.2). Taxonomy (NCBI): domain Eukaryota; kingdom Metazoa; phylum Chordata; class Actinopteri; order Zeiformes; family Zeidae; genus Zeus; species Zeus faber. Next base: position 3,091,820 of record NC_137200.1, on the reverse strand, counting down.
TGAATATAATTTTTCTTTCTTTGATCAGCAACATATTGGCTAAAACGGAAAGTGCTTTTGTAGGTATATGAACTCTGATTTTGTCTTTATTTAACTGGAAAAAAATGAATTATGGCCAATTTTATGGTAACCAAGATTTTGGTAAAAGGTTCACGAGGGGTGATGATCCAAATGACCATTGATCCAAAGTGCGTGCGTTGGACTCACATAAGTGTCCAGGGTGAACAAATGTACCAGTTACTGCACCAATTGGTCAATTGATGTAGTGTTTGCTGCCTGAGAGGTGGATGTGAACTAATCCGTCAGAATTGGTTGCTGTAGCTCTTACAGTTTCTGAGACACTTTAAGGGCAGAAAACTTTATCCCAGCAATTCCAACAGGGTCCTGGCGGTGGGTAAATATATACAGTTTTTACACCAAAATGATCAGGAAGAGTATACCCGGGATTTTTTACACTCAGGCAAACCCGCTAAAAATAGCCGACATTGAATCGGTGATTGAAGCATTTCCCATTGCCGGTACACGAGTATCCTGGCGTGTCACGTACACCTAACAAACACGTTCACCGGTCCTTCGCTGCATGGTTCGGAGAACGGCTTGGGGCGGTGCTGGAGTGGCTCGGAGGCTGGCGGGGAGCACAGGGCTCTGCGTTGTGGTCCCCACAGAGCAGTCCCCACACTCAAAACATGTCATGGTCCCATGCAGAAAAATGATTGATTATGGTTTTGGATTCTAAATGGGATATGAAATGATCGAATGATACACGGATATTCCTGTCTATTTACGCGCCAATGTCCAGAACTTCAACGCACGTAGCATCCTGCCGGTATAGGGGGAAAAATTAGCATGTCTAACATGTTTCCATCACAGCCGATTAGAGCCGAAGCTGATTTGCTCAATTGTAAAATAGCATGAACCATAAATCCCAGAAGGACAAAGACACTTAAATACTGAGATGAGCTGCCTTTAAAAGGGAGGGGAAATATCTTAAGATTGTGTGTTTGAGCCATACCACTCCACCTTCCCATGCTAAGGGGGAAGTTAGCAGACACCACTAATACAAAATACAAAAATTAATCAATGATTTTATCTCTTTGAAAATTTACTTTAGCAAGAAAATCAATATGATGATTGAAAAATGAATGCTCCAAAATACTCTCAAGCCCTGGTTATACCTTCGCATGGGCAGGGCACGGTGCCTTGCGCCGCTCGCACTTGGCGCTTAAAGTGCAAGCGCTCCCTTGTAAGTCGCTTTGGATAAAAGTGTCTGCTAAATGACTAAATGTAAATGTAATGTTAAAGCTGGCACAATCTCCATTGCAGTATTCTCAGAAACCACGGGTGGCAGTTGAGGGAAAGTACCATGTGAAGAAGGAAGTAGTAAACAAAGAGGAGCGCTAGACAGCACGCAAACATGACTGCACGCACAGCATGGGAGCTTGTGCGGAGGAGGAATAGCTGTTCATGGTGGTTGAACCGACAAAAGCGCCGAAAAGTAGAAAAGTAGCAGGTCTGTCATCCCGCTCAACGCAGAGACAGAAGAGGGGGGTCGAAGTTATGTCTCGCTCAGCATTCTATTACAGAGGAACATAATGAACCGTTTCGTTCAAGAAAGTAGTCACAATGTGTAATTACTCTCATTCATTGCACGACTCTCTTAAATGAAACTGCACATAAATACCAATAAAAAATGTTAACTTTTATCTGTAAACTGAACTTTACAACAACGCTGTTAATTTACAATATAATAACCAAACCTTCATCACCTGAGTGAGCTGTTTGCGTATACTATTTTGTCTCTGGGTCAAAAAGTAATTGGTAGACTTTGAATTTCACATCTGAGGTGATTTCCCATCGCTTCCAATACATTTCCAGGGAATGTCCCTCGCGTCAAAATTCGCAATGTCGTGCAGATCCCCACACGCCATGGCAACATCATGGCATGTGCACCACCATGGAAGATATAAACCTAGCTTTACTCTCCAGTGTGTGGGGGGAAAGCCAGAGGACTAGTCTGTTCTATGAGCATTGAGCCCCATCTACTGGTGAAAACCTGACAAGAGCTACTCACAAGTCTTGATGATCCAGATGGGTTTGATGAAATACAAATATTAATTATAGAATACTGAATATAAATAGAATATAATTAATAATTGATTTATTTTTATGTACTCTCGTCACCATTGTAAATGAGGGCATGCCCTCAATGATTTTCGAGAATAAATAAAGGTTGAAATAATGAATGAATAGAAAATTACAATATAGGACATTAATATAGAACATAAATATAGAATCTACAACATCTAGACCAAATTTGAGTTGGATTTACTTTTATTAATTGAATAAATCAAAGATGGTCAGGCAGGTACCATTAAAAACAAATTGTTTTGGATTATATAGCAAATATACTTTTTGTTAACTTCAAGCTTTTTTGGTGGATTTGGAATGTGCAAAAATGTTTAACTAGAGCCCTTTTCCCACATGGAATCCATAACATTGCTAGATCAAAAAATATCCGGCAAAGGCTTTACAGAGAAGTTCCGTATGGAGTCTGTTCCCAAATTAGATGACTGTTATGGACACTGTACGTAAGGTAAGTAAGTCCATTATGTCCAGTGTAGATGCGATTGTTTGGACAATCTGTTGGCAACGGACGTACAATCTGAATCTGTTAAAATTTTTATCCTGGCTCTCAGAGACCAGCACTCCAACCTGTCCTACACTCTCTCCCTCCGGAGAAGGAATGTCCTCCACACGTTCTACCTCTCCCTGTCTGCTCGTTCCCTCTCCAGCCCCGCACTCCAGTGCAGCCTGCGGGCAAGAGAAGCGCTTGTGCCTGATGTCCCTGCACCGCACCCCAAACTCTAAAAAGACACGTCTCGGGTCTGACTGGCATTTTTAAGAAGAAAAAGAATAAAATTGAACAATATAAAGACCTGTCTCTGTAGAGACTGGACGTGTTTAATTTTCTCATCTTTGTAGCTGAGCGCAACAGTTCCTGCAAAACAAATTATATTTTAAATATTTGTACGAAATAGATATTCATAAAAACCCACTATTTCTGCTTGGCCGGTATTTGGATTCGGCTCCAGACCTACTTTATGTGCTTGTCCTGGCAATGTCACTGCTTCCATTTACAAACACCAATTCACAACTGTACAGTAATTTTCGCGTAAATGATACAAGGTCGAGAGTTTAAGACATTTCACTGCATATACACTCTCACAAAAAGTTAGAGATATTCGGCTTTCGGGTGAAATTTCAGGATGAACCTAAAATTCACTATAATCTTTACAGGTGAACTTAATTTGACCTTCTCTAAACTTTTGAATGCACATGTCCAACTGTTCAATGTTTCAGTACTTTTTGCACAACTTGCTGTTCTCTAACAAGGAGCTGAACGGCAAAATTCACCATAGGTGTTTGATCCATGAATCGACCAATTACTTTCCTGGTTCAATTAGAATTGGTATTTAAACAGTCCTCTTCATCATGCTGTTCACATTTTGACATCATGAGACCAAGACGACACCTAACAATTGATCAACAGTACCTCGCCATTGCCAGGCTTCAAACAGGATGTTCTCAGAGGGAAGTGGCCACTGAGCTTAGAGTGTCACAGTGTGTCATCAGCAGGTTGCAACAGAGATACAGAGACATTGGAAGAGTCACAGAAAGGCATAGAAGTGGACGTCCTTTGGCCACATCCCACACTGATGACCGCTTCATTGTGAACAGTGCCCTGCGGAACCGGATGATGAATGCCACTCAACTCCAGGCACATTTAAGGGAGGTGAGAGGCACCAAGTGTCACGTCAGACCATTCGAAACCGTTTACATCAGCGTGGTCTGTGTGGTAGACGACATGCAAGGGTACCTGACCACACCACCAGGCACAGGCATCATTGTCTTGCATGGGCCAGGGAGCATTTACGCTGGACGAGGGACCAGTGGGCCTCATGCTGTTCTCTGATGAAAGTCGATTCACGTTGAGCAGAAATGATGGCCGCCAACGATGTTGGAGACGTCAAGGAGAGCGCTATGCACCAGCCACTGTTGTCACCAGACGAGCCTTTGGTGGTGGTGGTGTTACAGTGTGGGCAGGTGTGTCTAGTCAATACAGAACTGCCCTACACTTTGTGAATGGTACAGTGACAAGCCCATACTACCTGAATAACATCATTAATCCAGTCAATGTGCCCCTGCATGAACAACACAGGCCTCATTTCATCTTCATGGACGACAATGCTCCAGCTCATCGAGGTCATATCATTACAGAACGGCTGCTGGAGACTGGGGTACCTCAAATGGAGTGGCCTGCACTTTCTCCAGACTTGAATCCCATAGAAAACCTGTGGGATCAGCTGAGTCGCCGTGTAGAGGCTCGTAACTCTGTGCCCCAGAACCTCAATGACCTGAGGGCCGCCCTTCAAGAAGAGTGGGGTGCCATGCCTCAGCAGACAATAAGTCGACTTGTGAACAGCATGAGACGTGGTTGTCAAGCTGTAATTGATGCTCAAGGGCACATGACAAGCTATTGAGACATTGACATTTTTTGTTGTGGTATATCCACCACTGTTGTTGGCTTTTGTTTCAATAAATTGTTTGAGATGAGGAAATCACCATTGCATGCTTCTACTTAAATGCCCTACTTTTTACATTTTCCATAAATTTCCCCCGAAAGCCAAATATCCCTAACTTTTTGTGAGTAGTGTATGTATGAACGTATGTAAATAAACCTCTTAAATGTTGAGTGGGGAAATTTACAGAACGACTTTTACGGTACATCAACACCGACTACTGTTCCCACATTACTCCAATATGGAACAGTGGATTTACAGCTTTCATTCCATGGGGCTTAGTGAGCAAAACATCTCGTCTGTGAATATAACAAATAATTCCACATAAATTAATTTGTAATGCAGAGATGACTAATAATGACAAAATTGTGGAGGAAAAGAGTAACAGGCTGACCTGCGACAAGGTGGGGATGCTTTTCTTTTGTCAAATTTTATTTTGCCACTGATGCATGTGTCCGTTTCTCCTGAACAGTGTTTCATTCAGAAAGTTTGGTGGCATTCTCAAGTGTACGCATGTAATAACCAGTGGCATAAATGTGCTTTATCTTTTCCGTGCTATGTACACCAATGACTTTCAAATTAAAATGGCAGAGAAATTTAGATAGGGTGTGAAATATCACACGATTACAAAAAAATTGTCATCAGTAATAAATCGGCAATATCAATTTAAGACACTGTACGTTAGATCTTCATTCACAAAGGGTTTAAACAACGCCATCACGGACAAAATGTCCATATGATCTCCTCACCTGATCGGTTTGAGAGCCATCATGTCATCCCTCCTGCACTCCTTCCTCTTCAGGTCCTGTTCGGTGTTCTTCAGCTTGTCGGGGACCAGACGCAGCTTGGACTGCATGTCGCTGATCACGTCCTGCAGCTCCGGCTCTGAAGGAAAGGTGCGCTGGCACACGGGGCAGCACGGCTCCCGCTCCTCCGTCAGCTGGCTGATGAACTGGGTGTAGACCGCTGTAGCCCCCGCCAGCATAGCTGAAGGGAGCGAGGGAGGTTAGATCACACTGTGTATCCTCTCTGAGTACCATAAAGGAGGGTGGGGGAATAGTAATAAGTTGAAGTAATAAAGCTAAGTAAACCTTTATTACTTAAAAGTATTACTATTCAAGCATCGCGTTGTAATGTAGTTGTTCCTTTTTCCACACTGACTCAAATTACATATTTGTTTACAGATTTAGATTACTTAGCTACAATTCTGCTTTTCAGTTTATTCAGAAATAAGACTTGGAAAAACTGACTAGACTTGTGACATTATCCGAATTTACTTTGGAAGAATTAGTTTAATCAATTTGCTGGTAATGTTCCATGGTCTTAGAATAAAAAAGTTAACTAAAATGAAATTAATGTTGATATTGAATAACAATAGTTTAATTGAATTGGCGCCTGTAAATCATCAGAAATTACCTATGAATCATGACATTATCAAATCCGAATCCATAAACTGCATCTTTTGTTTTTCTTTCCATCAAAATCATTTCAGACCTTGTAAAGGGAGAAATTTTGGATCCTTGTCTTCTTCATAAATTTAGACAGCAGACAAATTGTGTATTATTAGGATATGGCCTTGTGAATAAAACAGAAACAAAGAAATCTAAATGACAGAAGACATACATTCCTGATGGCTGTAGAATACTTGTTCTTTTGGCAGAAATACAGTTGTATTCTTGGAGCCAATTGGCAATCTTGAATAAGTTACAATCTGCACTGTGTTAAAAACACAGAAAGTAGCATCAGTGGCTAAGCTTGCTTAGCCACTGATGCTACCTATGAATCATGCCACTGTGGCTAAGCTTGCTTAGCCACTGATGTTCACCTGACTTGGTATTTAGTTCCAAGTCAGGTGAGGTAAATTTCACTCTGGGAAACCTCACGTTTTTGATCTTGATCTACTCTGACAATCCTTTCTTGGATCTTGCACCTAGTATAAGATATTTCTTAAAGTGGGGAATGTGTAACTGTGGAGCACCCCCAGGTTGTACTTTTTAACATTATAATTTTTTGTTATGTAGTTTACCGTTACAGAATGAAAGGATAATATAATGGGAAAAAATAAAAATAAATAAATAAAATGAAGTAGATTATTCAAATTGTATTTATGCGCAGGTCAGAAAGCCAATTTACACTGACATTACGCTACGCTATGATGGCATATTGTTCTAACTTAAGTTCTCAAAAATCCAAACATAACATCATGGGTGTGTTGGAGTAGAGAGAGGGAACACTAAACATAACTTGTATTTGCCTTTGGTTGTGAGATGCATATTGGAGATGTGTTGAGAAGTTGCATATTAGAGAGGTATGTGCATGATGTCCATTGAGATTTATTCATGAGATGTTTGGCTTGGAAGTGGTACTTTGATGTTTTGATGTGATACTTGGTTGGAATCAACGTTCTCCTGTATTCCACGTTTCCCACCTCTTTGTTTGGAAGTCTTCTCCAGCTCGTCCTGCAGCTTGCTCAGGTCTTGCTCCAGATCTTGACTCCCACAAACATTGAAGAACTTCTCCTCATCGCTGGCGAGCTGCTGCTCCTTCCTGCGAAGCTCAGAGGCGATGTGGGCTTTGTTCTGCTCACTGGACGCTAGGTCCTTACTGAAATAAATCAATAATTACATTAAAAACAACAATAACGCTGCAATTCTAAGAGGGGGACAGTAGCTCAGGCGGTAGAGCTGGTGGTCTAGTAATCTAAAGGTTGCTGGTTGGATCCCAGGCTCCTCCTGCTAGCATGCTGTAGTGTCCTTGAGCAAGACACTTAACCCCTCATTGCTCCTGATGGCTGCGTCCGTCAGGGTTTGAATAATTGTAAGTCGCTTTGGATAAAAGCGTCTGCTAAATGACTAAATGTAAATGTAAATGTAGTTGATATAACTAATTCTACTAAAAATCATTGGGATGCCCTTTTCAGTCGGAAACCAATCAAGTCAATCGCCTGAGATTCTTCAAATCGAGCACTCGATTTTTTTGTCAGTCAGTGTGCATTACAACAACAGGATAAACCAGATAAGAAGCTTACGAAATGCACAGGGATACCATTCCAATGGGGAATTATAAATAAGGGGAATCATTAATATATTTTTATGTGTGTGAATTATCCGGACACATACCAGAACATGGCTTTCCAGGCGCCCCGATTGTCATGCCTCGTTCATCCAATAAAACAAATAAACAACAGTGTGGGGACGGGGCAAGGAGGAACAGGGCACACTTCGTAGACTTGTTAAGATATTTTCTGCGCATAATGCATGGAGAGGGGGTTATCGGGGACAGAGTCACAGAGAAGGTGTCCCTGGTGATGAAAGTGGGAAATAAACCCGACCATCACCGACGGAATGTCCTCTAGTGCAGAGGTTCCCAACCATCAGCTCGTGGACCGTGCTGGGCCGCGGGATATTTGCCCCCAGGCCCCGAGAACGCGGGTGGAATTTTCTCAGGAGCGACCTGCTCCACAGCAGAGCAGCAGCAGGAAACTGAATAAATGAAATACATCTATAGTTGTTATTTGCTTGGTTTGGAGAAAAGATTGATCTGATTGGTGCTGCGGAGCTGCAGGTAGTAATTTGCCTTCTACTACCAGCATTCCCCTTATTTTGGTGAGTAACTTAAAAGTCATGTAATAAGTAACTTATTTTTTATTATTCTGAAGTCTAGTTTTGCAAAAGATCTTAACTTTTTAGGTGTGTTGTTTAAATAATAGAATATTTATTTATAATTTGTAATATTTAGATAAAGGTTAATTATTGAGAAAGAAGCGTTTTTATTTACAAATCAAGACTCGATAGTCTAACAATGGCATAGCCGTCACTGCTGAAAATAAATGTTTAAAACGAAAATCGAATCGAACACCTTAAAATCGAAAGTCAAATCTAATCGTGGACTTGGAGAATTGTGGCACCCCTAGTAATTACAAAAATCAAGTGTCAATTATGGTACATCTAAAAAGTGAAGGTTCAGGCACAAGCTGATATTCAAGGAACCTTATTTGTGTGACGATAATTGGCTCAATACTGTATGAATGCTACGAACTTCAGTTTAGCCAGCTTGTCCCTGGTGCTGTTGATCTCCTTGGACTTGGCGTAGATCCAGTCGCCCAGCTCCCTCTTGTTGGGAAAATGGCCGAGCAGGGACACCAGATCATCATTGTGACGGGCCTTGATCTTACGTATCTGCTCCTCCTTCTCAGCCTGTATTAAGGAAAGAGAGCAGCAGAATGAAGTAAGTGGAAAGAAGATATGAAGGAGAGGCGATAAAGAAAGGTGAACATGGTTGTTTTACTGTAAACCACGGTACATTTTTATTGGACCAACAGAGAAAAAGTAGTTTTTTATTTCTTCTAGAATTTTTTCAGATAATTCTGATATAAAATGTATCACAATATGGGTTTCTATGATAATTGCAATAGATCTTTTGTGGGGAAAATGGCCACTGCAACTTGTCTACCACAGTGGTTCCCAATCTGGGGTGCCAGACAGCCACAGGGGGTCTACCAATAGTCCCTGATAAAAACAATCACTCGTCTCAAAAGACATGCATCTCGGCCATTGCGGCAAAGGCAACTCGCACTGTCTTGGAAATAGACGAGTGGAATTGGGCTTGATTTAGGGGGGAAAAAAAAGAAAAGGACAGGAACCCCTGTTCTAGCAGGTGCATAATATATTTAAAGCATGTCATCTCTTCATACAGAACAGCAATTCTCTTTGGCCTTAACAAGACAGGCACTTAATGAAGCCCCAGGGACGAAAGGGGCAAAGTGTTGAAATTAGGTTCTCTGGCGGTGGTCACCTTGTCCTTCCTCAGCATGTCCATCTGTGTGCGGGCAGTGGTGTGTGTGTTGAGCGTCTCCATCTCCTGGTCCAGCCGTCGCTGTGTGCAGTCCAGCTCCGACTTCTCCCGCTGGAGCTCCAACACCTCCACCTTCAGCTCCTCTATGTTAGATGCCTGCACTGCACTCTGTAGCTCACGCTCCTGATGGGGGGCAGGATGGGACATAAACATAAAAGTAAAAAAAAATAATTTCACAATTTTTTGAATGATACCTTGATATTGATTGATTGACAGCATTTTGTGGATGACTATTGATGCTTTCATAACACATTTACACACAGTAAACATTGGCGAAACAATCATTAGTAATGTGGATTCTAACTAAGCAGGTATAGGCATCTAGAACAGTCTATGAAGTTCAAAAAATTACATTACACACCGCCTATGCCACCTTAAAGACAACATTTAACTATATTACAATGTTACGACAAACATCGTTATCGATATCTAGTCTCTTATGGCAATATCGATAATTATAATGATATATACTGTATCCCAGCAATACTGACAGACAGTGACAGCATGCAGAGCCTCACCAGGATTGGTGTCCAACACATCGTAAATGGGAGGATTATAATATGACGCGAAAATAAAATGTTTTCCTGTCTGCACATGCTCACAGTCCTGGTCAGCTCGTTCTCTAGCTCCTGCAGTCGGCTGGACGAGCCCTCCAGCCTCAGCAGCTCGGCACTTATGTTCCTCAGCTCCTGTTGCTTCTTGGTCTGCAGGTCCCTCTTCAGCTCCACCGTCCTCTCCAGGCCTGTCTTCTTATCCCGCATCTCGTCGATGGCCTGCTGCTTCTGCTGTTCCTTCTCCTGCAGGTCCACCTAGGAGACAAACACCAGCACACGAGGAGCAACAGGAGAGCCCTTTTTTAGAGCGTAACAAGCTGTATATGATGGTGATGGCAGACATCTCAATTTAGATTTATACCAGCAAAAAATGCTGGATCAAATATCTGAGGGGGAAAAAAAAAAAGAATCTCAAGAATAATCAAATATAGCCTGAAGAATTAAAGAAACAGTTTGGCGACATCGCTGTTGTGCATTAACCTATAGAGAAGAAATTCTGTTTTAAATACTCTAATAATTTGCACTTCAAGTGATATGTCAGTTTTTTCCACTACTGCTCTGTTGGTTTAGCTGAAAAAACAAAGCAGTGGTTTTGTACAGGGCATGTTGTTGCCAATGTGTTTCTTCCTGTAGTAAAGTAGATAGTAAGGTGGTAAGTAAGGCAGCAAAGTGTTTGTTTGATCATGGTGCTCTTAGAGCAAGTGGTTTTAGTTGTCTATCGAAGTGCATGAATAAAAATAGTTCATTTAAAGCCTACTATTTGTTAAAGAGAAAAAATATCAGATTGGTGGTATTGGTAGATATGGAAGATTATCGCATTGGAAAAGTAAAAGTGGGATTGTGCCATCACTAATATTTATTAAATCCATTTATTTTATTATATTTATTACAATAGTAGTTATTGTAAGTTGTTAATATTTCCAAATAATCCTACTAACTCTTCTAATATAAATATTAATAAACATCACAATCAAACACAAATCAATCATAAACAGACCCTTTGTCCGTATCGACACGCTGTATCTTTTTTCCTCCTCCAATCAAATTCTTACCATGATCTGATTGGCTGTTTCTTTCTCCTGGTCCAGTCTCTCGGTCACATGCCGATGAAAGCTCTGGAGCTGGAGTTGTGTGAAAGGCGTACGATCGTAGCCCTCCAACTCCAGAGAGGATGCCAAGGCACGCACCTGGGACAGTGAGCAATGACAGATGGGATGAGAGAAAAGTAAGAGAGAAAAGAGGAGATAAAAATAAATTATAACAACTTGGGACAACTTGGGAGGTCTCTGCCTGAGCTCTCTCAACAGGGAGTCTCCATGGTGTTTGAGTTACTGCAGAGAAATGACTCCATCAGTCATTCACACTGTAGCCGTCTCATAACGAGGCTAATCACATTGTATGTGAGCTACTACGGCCAACTATATATAGTAATTTATCTCATTGGATATATATCCCTTGAAATGTATCATCTTGCAAAGTTACCGAACATTTTACCAACTAGAGATGCACATATTGAAATTTTCTTGGCCGATTCCTATTTCAGATTTTTTTTTAAGTCTGACGTGCAGATTCCGATTTCTGATCTGCTCTACTTCAATGACAAATACATCCCGTGATCTGATCACGCTCACGTGATATACCAGCTGCACATACAGACTACCGCTGCAAATTTCAGTTACGTCAATAGTGAGATTCCTGATTTTGACACTGTTTATTATTGTTCATTATTCACTGTGAAACAAATATAGAATATGAAACTGTCACAGAGTTCCAATAAAATTGAATATGGGACTGTCACCAAGTTTCAGTATAATTCAAACTGTAACTTTCACTGAGTTTTAGTAGGACCCAAAATATAACTAACATGGAAATGTCCAGTTCAAACTTCAAATGAAAATCTTTTTCACTTTAAGTGCAAATATACATTTATATTATATTTATATGGTACTTTGCAAATAAATTGCAACCATTATAAAAAAATAAACAAATCAAATAAATGGCCGACTCTTCTTGCTCTCGTTCACTGGAAGTCCTCCTTTGCTCCTGGCGCGTTAAACCAAGTGAATCAAATCGAACGATTTGTTTTACCGAGTGACTCGTCTCAAAAAAAAGAGTCAAACTTTTCATCACGAGTGGGGCAGTGGAGCTCCGCTGTGATAGTGATAGCTACACACAACGTGCATAACATAAGAATATTGTCAGGTGAAAAATATTATATATAATCTTCTTTGTTTACCTTAAAGTACCTCCTAACGGCCGATACTTTCTTTCTTTGGCTCTTTTTGAGCATCAACTACGTTACATTACGTTGGTATCGAGTTTAGGTATTGAAGCATTTTTACAAGTACGAGTACATAAGCACAGTATCGGGCGTGTAAATTTGACCAACACAGAATCATGAAATATATCTGACACTGGTGAAAACCGACCATTTCCGGTCATGGACAACTGGGTATCAGTGGATGCTGAGTGAAAGGAGAGGGAAGGCTTCCAGAACCACAGGTCGTAGCATCTGGTCCAATCCGAGGGATGTCGTTTAAATACCCAATACATGTACGTTATCGCTTTGTATTGATTGCATAAACAAATATATATATATATATATATATATATATATATATATATGGGGTGTCACAATTCGACTTTCAAGTTGAAGTTCACGATTCGATTCGTTTTTCGATTTAAACATTATTGGTTTGAAGGTAACACAAAAGAAGGTAAAACACCTAATAATTGCTAGAAGGAAGACTTTCACATAAAACTCCCTTGGATATTCCATACCTCACATTGTGACAAATTTTGAGACCAATGTTCCTATAATCATTATTTTTCCTGCAAATTTGTGCTTCATCAACACTGTACAACTCTCACCTGAGCATCACGGTTTTTTATATTCTGAGTGTGACGATCAGCCTCCAGCTGCAGGCGCCCTGGAGACAGAGAGAAAAATACCTGGTTGCTGGCATTCAAGCTAATAAATAATCTTTCATTCATCCATCCAGCTCCCTTGTTTTTAATCTGCCTCGTCAGGCTGGTGTGCGATAAGGCCAATACAATATTTACCACACAAATATTTTGAGGCCCGATTAAGCCAAAGAAATACCTTTAAAATGTTCGATTTGTGTGGGAGGCATAAAGGCCAAATTATACTTTCCTAAAGGGTCCGCGTGACATAATAGTCATCTTCTACTCCTCTCCGCAGATGACCGCGGATGTCTGTGCGGACAGTCCGTGCACCTCCCAGATTTTGTGACCGCGCAGACTGTCCACACATGCAAGTAAAAAAGTAAAATAGATGCTCTCACTCACACCTTTAAACGCATCTCAAAAATAGTTATTTTTTACACTTTAACTGATGTGTTTATTGTTCTTGAAAGTAATGTTCTTTGGCAGGTTTGTCACACACTGAACAAAATGAAAAAAGAGTTATCTCAGACAATTATTATTTATGATCATGGGAAGATAAATAAATGAAACAGAAATAATAGACAAGATAGAGCCAACTTCAGGACTTCTTCAGACAAAAATACATCAGACAAAGGAGCTCTTCTTGTTGTGAAGAGGTCGCTATTTTGATTTCTGTTGCACACCAAAATGTAGTTTAAACCCAATCGCGTGTGCATCCTCTAACTGTGTACTGTCTGCATCCGCACAGCCATTGCGGAAAGTATATCAGAGCCGCAAGAATGTTGTTGGGCTGTTGATTTGAAAAAACTTGAAATATAGCGGCTTGGCTTTCAAGTTTCACATTGCTACGGTTGCTATTTGTGGTACAGAACATAGCTCACTCAGGGAGAAAACATCTTTAAAATGTAATTTAAAACGTGTGTGTGTGTGTGTGTGTGTGTGTGTGTGTGTGTGTGTGTGTGTGTGTACCATGTTCTACCAGCAGATCAGATTTAACCCTGTTCAGCCTCTGGCACTCCCGTGCTGCTCTCTCCAGCTCCTTCTGGCTCTCCGTCAGCTTCCTTTCCTTCTCCCTCACTGTCCTCTGGTGGTTCTGATACAGATCCTGCAGCTGCTCATCTGAACCCAGGAACACCTGCGATACCGACCGAAAATGATTACAGTCAACTAGGGCTGTGACAATAACCGTAGTCACATGACTATGAATCACTACGGGGTTGAGCTCATTACCGTCACCGCCGCATATACAGTGGGGCAAAAAAGTATTTAGTCGGCCACCAATTGTGCAAGTTCTCCCACTTAATGTAATTTTCATCATAGGTTCACTTTGGCTATGAGAGACAGAATGGGGGGAAATAATCCAGGAAATCACATTGTAGGATTTTTAATGAACTAATTGGTAAATTCCTCAGTAAAATAAGTATTTGGTCACCCACAAACAAGCAAGATTTCTGGCTTTCACAGACCTGTAACTTTTTCTTTAAGAGGCTCCTCTGTCCTCCACTCCTTACCTGTATTAATGGCACCTGTTTGAACTCGTTATCAGTATAAAAGACACCTGTCCACAACCTCAAACAGTCACACTCCAAACTCCACTATGGCCAAGACCAAAGAGCTGTCAAAGGACACCAGAAACAAAATTGTAGACCTGCACCAGGCTGGAAAGACTGAATCTGCAATAGGTAAGCAGCTTGTTGTGAAGAAATCAACTGTGGGAGCAATTATTAGAAAATGGAAGACATACAAGACCACTGATAATCTCCCTCGATCTGGGGCTCCACGCAAGATCTCACCCCGTGGGGTCAAAATGATCACAAGAACGGTGAGCAAACATCCCAGAACCACACGGGGGGACCTAGTGAATGACCTGCAGAGAGCTGGGACCAAAGTAACAAAGGCTACCATCAGTAACACACTACGCCGCCAGGGACTCAAATCCTGCAGTGCCAGACGTGTCCCCCTGCTTAAGCCAGTACATGTCCAGGCCCGTCTGAAGTTTGCTAGAGAGCATTTGGATGATCCAGAAGAGGATTGGGAGAATGTCATATGGTCAGATGAAACCAAAATAGAACTTTTTGGTAAAAACTCAACTTGTTGTTTTTGGAGGAGAAAGCTGAGTTGCATCCAAAGAACACCATACCTACTGTGAAGCATGGGGGTGGAAACATCATGCTTTGGGGCTGTTTTTCTGCAAAGGTACCAGGACGACTGATCCGTGTAAAGGAAAGAATGAATGGGGCCATGTACCGTGAGATTTTGAGTGAAAACCTCCTTCCATCAGCAAGGGCATTGAAGATGAAACGTGGCTGGGTCTTTCAGCAGACAATGATCCCAAACACACCGCCCTGGCAACGAAGGAGTGGCTTCGTAAGAAGCATTTCAAGGTCCTGGAGTGGCCTAGCCAGTCTCCAGATCTCAACCCCATAGAAAATCTTTGGAGGGAGTTGAAAGTCTGTGTTGCCCAGCGACAGCCCCAAAACATCACCGCTCTAGAGGAGATCTTCATGGAGGAATGGGCCAAAATACCAGCAACAGTGTGTGAAAACCTTGTGAAGACTAACAGAAAACGTTTGACCTCTGTCATTGCAAACAAAGGGTATATAACAAAGTATTGAGATGAACTTTTGTTATTGACCAAATACTTATTTCCCGCCATAATTTGCAAATAAATTCTTTAAAAATCAGACAATGTGATTTTCTGGATTTTTTTTTTCCCCTCATTTTGTCTCTCATAGTTGAGGTATATCTATGATGCAAATAACAGGCCTCTCTCATCTTTTTAAGTGGGAGAACTTGCACAATTGGTGGCTGACTAAATACTTTTTTGCCCCACTATATATATATATATATATATATATATACACTTTTTTGGTGGTGAAAGTTACAGGAGTGCATATGGTGTGTGATATGAAATATAAACATATTAATCATTGTTTAGTAGGGTTGCCGTGGTTATCGGTGTTGGGGCATTACATTACTTGCCCACCATCGTTTTGCTTCTTTTTTTTTTTTCTCCAAGAGATAAAACCCATATAGTTAATTTTCCCGTATCAGCGCAGACGTTAATCAAAGGAAAATTCTAATTTGTAAAATACTAATCATGTTATCAATACTTAGTCTGAAGCTACAAAAGTGAAAGTGTCTGCTTCATCTGCTTCAGCAGAGTCGCATCACATTCTTCTTATCACAGGTATGCAGAATAACATCTCTGAAGGCACAACACATTACATTACATTGCATTTTAGCAGACGCTTTTATCCATAGCGACTTACAATTATTCGAACACCGACGGACGCAGCCATCAGGAGCAATTAGGGGTCTAAGTGTCTTGCTTAAGGACACTACAGCATGCTAGCAGGAGGAGCCTGGGATCGAACCAGCAACCTTTAGATTACTAGACGACCAGCTCTACCTCCTGAGCTACCATCCCGTTGCCAACACGCCCAACCTTTACAGCAGCAGAAGACCACACCAGGTGCCACTCCTGTCAGCTGAGAACAGGAAACTGAGGCTACAATTCGTACAGGCTCACCAAAAATGGACAATAGAAGATTGGAAAAATGTTGCCTGGTCTGATGAGTCTCGATTTCAGCTGCAACATTCAGATGGTAGGGTCAGAATTTGGCGTAAACGACATGAAAGCATGCATCCATCCTGCCTCGTATCAACGGTTCAGGTTGGTGGTGGTGGTGGTGGTGGTGATGTAATGGTGTGGGGGATATTTTCTTGGCACACTTTGGGCCCCTTAGTACCAATTGAGCATGGTTTAAATTCCACAGCATATCTCAGTATTGTTGCTGACCATGTCCATCCCCTTATGAGCACAGTGTACCCATCTTCTGATGGCTACTTCCCGCAGGATAATGCACCATGTCACAAAGCTCAAATCATCTCAAACTGGTTTCTTGAACATGACAATGAGTTCACTGTACTCCAATGGCCTCCACAGTCACCAGATCTCCTTTGGGATGTGGTGGAACGGGAGATTGGCATCATGGATGTGCAGCCGACAAATCTGCAGCAACTGTGTGATGCTATCATGTCAATATGGACCAAAATCTTTGAGGAATGTTTCCAAGATCTTGTTGAATCTATGCCACGAAGAATTAAGGCAGTTCTGAAGGCAAAAGGGGGTCCAACCCGGTACTAGCAAGGTGTACCTAATAAAGTGGCCAGTGAGTGTATCTATACACTGTATATTATATAGTGTGGAAAATAAGTTGATGCCGATTATCTCAAAATGCCAGATATAGGCCCCGGTCGACAACTTATCTTGAGTAGCCATGATTTGATGATATGAAAATAGAAACGATTGCCCAACGCGAGCAGAGACCTTTCCAATTCAACACTATGAGAAAATAAAGAAATTATCCCTGTTTCGAAATATTCATAACTTGCAAAATGTAAGGACGAATGTTTTACATACAAATAATTCTGCCCGCGGTTCATCAATGAACTGTTATACACTCACCGCCCACTTTATTAGGTTTATTAGCTGATTAGCTATTTGTGTTTACAAGCAATTGAACAGCTGTACCTAATAAAGTGGCTGGTGAGTCTATATACATATGTATATAGTATTTTTGTATTTCATCATTTGCTTTCACCATATAGTAAACTTACAGAAGTTTACTCAGGAACAGAGGTACTGTATAAAGACGTGGACAAATTTTCTCATGTACACCTGCATGCCTTTGTTATGTCAGAGTAAAGCAAAGAAACTGAAAAGAGATAAATTATTGCTAAAAAGATCAATTCTATTCTAAAACGGCCTGGACAAAAATGATGGGACCCTTAACCTAATATTTTTTTGCACAACCTTAAGAGGCAATCACTGCAATCAAGCGATTTCAGTGGCTCTCAATTAGACTTCTGCACCTGTCAACAGGTAGTTTGGCCCACTCTTCCTGAGCAAACTTCTCCAGCTGTCTCAGGTTTGAAGGTGCCTTCTCCAGACTGCATGTTTCAGCTCTTCCCATAGATGTGCGATAGGATTCAGATCTGGGATCATAGAAGACCACTTCAGAATAGTCCAATGTTTTGTTCTTATCCATTCTTGGGTGCTTTTAGCTGTGTGTGTTGGGTCTTTCATGGAGCCCACTGTCACTCAAAAAGTGAGGGATGGTGCAATCAGACACTGATGTAACTTGACCTTGGAGATCAGCTTGTACCTCTTTGGAAGTTGTCCTTGGCTCTTTTTCTATCATTCGCACTATCCTTCTGTTCAATCTGGGGTAGATTTTCCTCTTGCGGCCGTGTCGATGGAGGTTGGCAACAGTCCCATAGACCTTAAACTTCTTGATAATATTTGGAACTGTAGTCACAGGAACATCAAGCTGCTTGGAGATGGTTTTATAGCCTTTACCTTTAACATGCTTGTCTATAATTTTCTTTCTGATCTCCTCAGACAACTCTTTCCTTTGTTTTCTCTGGTCCATGTTCAGTGTGGTGCACATGGCTGTTATGAGCAGCCGTTACACTCTTACTTGCATTACAGTAGCTAGTTCATGTTTACCAATGTAAACGTAAAACAATAAAAATCACATGTATTCCTAATATTAAAAGTCAAAGAATATTTATTTTTTGTCTTCCAATCTTACCTTGCTCATCTTTCAACTTACAAACAAATAAGTAAACAGAAAATAAAGAAAAGGAAACAGAGTGCCCGATTTGCTGGGCGGATAACAGTTATTTCTCTCTCCCTCACCTGCTCCATGGTTTCCTCGAGTTCTCTGTTGTCTTTCTCCATCTGTGTTCTACGGCTTTCTAAGGCCTTGATGTCGTTGTCCAGCTCCATCACCTTGTCCATCTTCATGGAAATGTCTATCAATCGGTTCTGAATGGGAAAAAGACCAGAAACCACTTTCAGTCCAGTCACTGACATGATTTGCTCAAAGATATGTAGACTGGTAACTGATCACATACATGAATACACATACACAAAAAAGTTAAGTAAGGAAAATGTTCTGTTTTGTAAATGACATCTTTGTCACCATTAATCCCAAATTTATAGTGAATTTGCACACTAAGAATTCCTTTTTGGGGCTTGTTTTTTTGGTTCAGGCTGCAGATGACACTACTCAGAGACTATTGTTGATAAAAATCGACACGTTAAGCTTCGCTGTAAGAAATCTGCAAAAACAAAGAATAGTAAAATCACAACAGTAAAATTAGTCTGGCATTTTAATAGGTTCTAGTATTAAAGTTGTAGTTAAAATTAGTAGTATAGAATAATAGCAATAAAGCGATTATGTAATAATTGTGACAGCTCTACTTCTTACAGTGATTAATTTAGTCTGCATAACTGTAATGTAATGATAATGTAGGGTTTTCCCCTGAAAGTTGACAAGTCGAATCATCAGTCAGAAACCCGTCAGTCGACTGAGATTCTTCGAGCAGTCTTTTATTTATTTATTTTTTTGGGGGGGGTTGTCCATCAGTGTGCATTACGATAACAGAATAAAACAGATAGAAGCTTACAAAATACACAGGGATAATGTTTCAATGAGGATTTTTATTTATATATATATATATATATATATATATATATATATATATATATATATATATATATATATATATATATATATATATATATATTTTTTTTTTTTTTTTTTTTTTTTTTAATGTGTGTGAATCGTCCCCATCCAGACATGAACACCGCTCTCCATTACGCTCCGATCAGAGAGCAACATGAACAGCCGTGTGCTGTTCCACCAAATAAACAACTAAAAACAGTGTGGGGTCGGGGCACGGGTAGCGATGGGTATCGTTAAGATTTTAAATGGTACTACTACTCTTACCGATACTGCTTATCGATCCGGTACTTTAACACTACCCTAATCGGTTCTTTTTTTATTTTTTAAGAGAAATACTAAAACAAATTAAGAGCACAATTAACACTGCTTTATTTTCTGTGCAATAACGCATGGAGCAATCTGCACTAGTGTGCCATTGTCACTCACTCAGAGCAGTAGATCCGAATCGACTGACAAAATTCTGAGTCGGGTACAGCCCTGTGATAAGGATGCATTTATTTACTGATGATAAGACAGTCCCACCTCAAGGGGCTCAATCTGGGTCACTATCTTTAGGATGCTGTCTTTAGAAGACACCAGCTGGGCCTCCTTAGTGGCCAGCATCTCCTGGATCTGCTGCGCCTTCTCCTTCATCTGCTTCAGGTAGCGCAGCTCCACCTGGCACTCCCGCACAACCTGGCCCTTCTTCAGACGCAGCTGCCGCATTGTGTCCAAGGCCTTTATATACCTGGGAGGTGGAAACAGAGCAGGAGACACAAATTCAATGACGATGTAAAAAAAGTAAAAATATATTTTAAAGTGAAAAAAACAAAACAAAACAAAACAAAGAAAGGCAAAGAAAAATAACTTTACTTTGTGGCAGCAAAGATGGAGTCAAATTTATCTTTCAGGGCCTTGCCCTCACTGAGAGGCCAGTTGGATTCCTCCTGGTGGCAGAAGATGACGTTGTTCAGCACTGGTTTGGAAACACCCAGTCCAGAGATCATCTCCCGGTCCAGCTCACCACACTTGGATGAAAGGCTTATCTTCTCACCGTTCCTGAGCAGAAGAAAGAAGGCAGCAAGGAAGGTGTGGTTGCTTTCAATTCAAATCACTTTTCTCACAACATCAAATACAAAGCATTGTTAAAAACAAATTTGATGATTAGCAAAGGCCTTATTTAAAAGAAAAAAAACAACTAAATCATTTAAATGAGCTGTAGTGTAAATCTCTGCTTGGAATTGAGAATGATTGACAGGCAGAAACTTTTGTTATTCCCGATAGGACAGACGGGATTTCCTCTTAAGGCAGAGGCATATACCTTAAAAGACATAAGACCAAAAGATGTGAGAACCAATGGAGAACATGTCCCAGAACACAATTGCCAGAATAATATACTCTGTTTACTTCTTTATGTCATTTCATGCCACAGAGTGATTTCGTGGCACCTACTTCCAGAGCGAGTTGCTGGAAACAGAAAAAAATAGCGAAACAACGATGGTTGCACTGAAAGAAACACGAATGACTGCGAGAGGAATTGGCGGTGGCTTTTGTGTATTTAAAGATGTGTGCACGATTATTAGTAATTATTTCTAGGGCTGTACCCAATTCTGAATTTTTTTTCCGTCCAATCGGTTTCGGCTGTTCAATGTCAATATGAATGGGACACGCTGTCCGTGTTCAATTCACACATACAACAATTATATCTATGATTCCCCTTATTTATACTTCTTAATTGAAATGTTATCACTGCTATTACAAGTTGCTTCTCACCACGGTAAAAAGATTCATACCGTCACAGCCCTAGTTTTGGGTATTCTAGACTACACACGGGAATCAGTGACTGGAAGCTTACTTCACTCTGGTGATGACCCCCTCCAGCGTCTTAAAGCAGTAGTTCTTTGCCTTCTGTGTGCAAGACATAGAGCGCTGGATGGCCACTTTCTCTCCGCTGATGTCAGTGAACACCAGCCGGATTTGTGCTCGCACATCAGTCTCATGGGCATCCTGCAGAGATGGATGAAATGTTGAAGATACTTTTATAATTTTACTGGACTGAAAGTGGTTCCTTTTTGATGATTTAGAAGTTGTATGTAGATGCCTAGTGAGGTAATAAGACATATGGTAATTACACACCCGTTCTCGCTGAACTAATTTCTTAATTGTAGCATCAATCTTTGTGACAATTAATTAATCAGTCAATCAATCAATCAATTAATTAATTAATGTAGAGCAGACTATACTCACCTTTGGATCATGAACAAAAGCACCACCTTTGGCTCCAGGGGGAAGTTCCCCTGATGATGCATACTTTAGGCACTCAATGATGGTCTTAAAAACAAACAAAAACATAACATAACATTGTTTAAGTCACTATAAAGACAAAGTGGTAGAAATTATCAAAACCTCATCCTATCTAGCCAGCAGCGGACAATCTGGTATTAATGACATGGGAAATATATGCTAGTGCATCCGGGCTTTGCATCGTGCCAGTACACCCTGAGCTATGCCTCAATGTCCTTTATACAAGGTCCATTCTGGCATTACAAAATGCACTAAGCACAATTTTTTCCATTTTCAAGGAAGGTTGGGTTATAGTTTCACTGCTATCCCCCTATATACATATACTGTATATATACATATACATACACACACATATATATTGTATATATATACACACACACATATATACTGTATATATTTACACACATATATACATATATACACACACACATATACACACACACGTATATATACATATATATATATACACAGACACACATATATACACACACACATATACACACACGTGTAGTACACACACACACACACACACACACACACACACACACACACACACACACACACACACACACACACACACACACACACACACACCCCGTTGCCATATACTTTTAGAAGTGTCTATTTCCAAACATGCTGGATTAAATTAATTTTCCCTGGCATAATCTATCTTGTGAAAGCAAATTGAATAACAACACCAGGGGGAATATCATAGGTTTTCAATGAATGAATGAATTAATGTTTTTTTCAAGGACAAAAGGGGCTGTTTTCAAGGTATTCAAGTACTTAAATTGCAAGTACTTTTCAAGTACTTCAAGTACCCCAAGGACATCGTAAGAATACTGTTTATAGCTGGGGTCAAGTGAAAACAACAGTAAGCCAAAGGGAAAGACTAGAAAAATGTTGATTGAAAGAATTAGAGGTTCGATTACCCCATAACAATAGTAATAATAATAGCTGGTCGCTAAACTACTACATGGAACATTTTTTTCTAATTCACACTGTCATTCAGAAAAATCTATTTTTAAGGCTGAGCAGTGGGAAAGATTCTTTGTTTTGTCCCATATGAATGTGATGCAGGCCGGCGCTGACTATACCGTCTTTCCTGCTCCGTTGGGTCCGACCAGCACCGTCAGAGGGCTGAAGAAAGAAATCACTTGTTTGTCCTTGTCCTCGATGCCAAAACTCCTCACCCCCAGGATGCTCATCTTGTCGATCTTCGACATTTCGGGCAATGTGGTCTGACAGACTCAATGGAGAAGGAAAGGTGTGTTGCGACAGTTTTATTTTTACATTATGGAAGACAGGAAACACGAAGACACAACAAACAAGGAATATCTAAAAGGTATTAAATATCCTCCCTCGCCAATTATGGGTTTCACTGAGAGTTCAGGCCACTGGCATCCACACTGCCCCATGACAAAGGGTTAATTTATTGAAGAAAATTGAGTGTTATTTTTGCAGCACGTGGTCCGAACGCAACAGAGGGAACATCTGAATTCATACTCCTATTAACGTTATAGTCTGAATTTATAATGCCAATGGACAATTATGTAACATGGATGCTACTTGACTTTAAGCCAACTTTTTACAAAATTTAAGACTTTAAGGTTTTTCAAACAAATCCTCGCTCTTATTCATTCAAGTGTTGCATAAGTAAGTACCATATATCAACGTATAGTAGTAGTAATATATTATTCGGGAGAAACAGGGATTCTATGATTCTATGAACTGTTATTGTAACAGTTAAATATAGGTCAGACAGCAAAGTAAGCGATGAGGAACTGTAATAAATATAACCAGTACTTTGTAAATACTGACTAGATTAAAAAAAAAACAAAAAACAATACCAAGAAAGCAGGACAGGTAAGTATAAAGTAAGTTGGGCTCATCTAAGTGTGTAGTAACAGTGTTTCTAGTTCGGTCTGAGTCCTAATGACTAAGTGGGGGCGGGTTTATCTCCTGCCATGTTTAAGTGTCCAGACTTATGGTATTTTGATACCATATTTGATACCATACCATACCATATTTGATGAACTCGGTTGCCAGTTAGTGCAGTGCAGTAGCAGACCTTTTTACCGCCTAACATACATGTACACTTTAAATACACTGTATTTAAAGATTGACATCGAGGAAAGTGGTGAAATCGCAAATGCTACAACTGGCAACACTGAGAGCTAACGTGCGAGTCGTTTGCTAACTCTTATCATTGCAATTGAGTTATTATCGCTAGTTTAGGAAAAAAACAAACATTTGGGGTGGTATATATTCTCTTACATTGACTGGCTGATAAGTCGAAACAAGTGGTTCTCTCGGCTAAAGCGTAGTGCCGCACTTTCTAACCAAAGTTTTCGCGCTAAGAAGCACGATGACGTTAACGTAACTTCCGTATACGTCATAGCGCACACCCCGGCGGAATGCAATACACATGCGTGTATACGTTATATATCCGTTCTGATTAAAAACATTTTAAAAAAAGTAAATTTAATTCTATGCATATAATTTTTTGTTAAATGTAATTAAATGTATTCATTTTAATGATATATATGTAACATTGTATTTATTCACACACACGTATATTAAGACTGTATGATATTTAATTACTTACCGGCTATTAATTAATCTTAAAATCAACTTCAACGGAAAAAAAAAAAATTACAATAAAAGTTGCAAGGGATGATGCTAGGGATGATCGTTTTCAGATCATCATTAATTATTTTGAATTTGTCTTTTTTCCTGCAGTGGATGTCCCTCCAGGAGATTTCCATTTTTATTTTAGGTTATCTTCACCATCTTCACCTATTTGTGTGTGTGTGTGTGTGTGTGTGTGTGTGTGTGTGTGTGTGTGTGTGTGTGTGTGTTTATTTATTTATTTATTTTTAACAGCAACGTTTTTACCATTTTTACGATTATCTTCACATGGCAATGTAAACGTATGTTCCCCATGCCAATAAAGTCCTCTGCATTTAAACAGAGAGAGAGAGGCTTCCTGCAACCTGGCAGTAGAAACAGGAAGACAGACAGACGTGCCTGCCCAGAGAGGAGCGTATGTGGTCACTGCTTCACTGTTAGAAGTTCTCTTCAGTGAGGGACTTCAACTATGGGGAAATGACCTATAAAATTAATATATTTGATTGCAGATAAATCCGTGCATCCGGTGTGGCTCACTTTCGTAATGTGGCTTTGTGCGGTTGTATTTTTCGTTTTTGCTTGTGTTCTGTCTGTTTGCAGTGCGTTGAGCTCTCAGGGGCACCGTATGAGAGAGAGAGAGCGAGAGAGAGAGAGAGAGAGAGAGAGAGAGCGAGAGAGAGAGAGAGAGAGAGAGAGAGAGAGAGAGAGAGTCTCGCGAGATAGAGCCGCGCGCACGTTTCCACGTCTGACGTCATCTGTGATGAACCGTCAGAATCCCGGTGACGATCGTGCCAGACTGCTGCGTGCGACTGACCTGCGGTCCGCCATGTTACTAAGGTCTAGGCCATGTTAGTAAGGTCTAAGCGAAGATGCTACTAAGGTAAGACATGTACACAATCCCAGCACTATCTCTGCTGTGACTTCACTGGTAGGAATGTTGATTGGGAATAGTTTCTTTTTCATTTTTGAGTAATTATTTGAATAAAGTAGTAGCGTTATACACTGGTTATAACGTCCTTTACAGGCAGTGACCGCAAGCGAAAGATGCGCAGACACAAATGTAGTTATCGTGGGATTGCTGTTTTTATTACCCCGGAAAATATCTGCACATCGCGGATCGTAGAATGTGGAAAAGGGTGGAGGTATCCGTGGGGTTCCACGGCTGACATCGACAGCCACCGGCCTCCTCTGTTCTGAATGCACCAGTCAGTTGACAGCGTGTCCTCGTTTTATTACCACGCACTCCATGAATTAAGACAAAACACAAAAGCAGCCGTTCATCAATACCCACTCTGTTTAGGACCACCTCCGGGCGAGCCGCAGCGTCCTGGGTGTTAGGAATTCCCGGTTCCATTTCCTGTCTCAGGCTGCGTCATGGTGCTAGGATGGGCAGAAGGAGAGGTTACTGGAGGGCACTCCCACTCCGAGGGAGGGTCACTACAGTGGATGTGCGGTATTTGGCTGATTTGGGGATATTTTGGATGCAAGAAGTAAGGAAACTACATTAAGATAACACATAAGCATTGGGAATTAAAAAAAAATTACAAATAAATAGTAGTAATAGTAAAGATAATAGTTCAGGATTATACTGTAGTTAAAGTTTAAAAGTAGCCCTGCATCTACAATGCTGTTATATATATATAATTATACACAATTTTCCTCGACTAAATATTGAATTAACATTGTCTTGCAGTTTGTCTGCCTTCAGGATGCAATTGCTTGTCTAGTGTTGTTTTCGTAATTTAAAAAATAAATCTCGCTTTGACCTATTTTTATACCTGAGAATTCAAATTTGTTCCAAATGATGATGTTCTTAAAAGTGTGGCATTACCTTTGCTTAGCCGATGCCACACTGCGGAATAAAACAGAGGAAACTCTGTCCATAGTAAACAAGCTGTTATGATACAGATCACACTGTAGAATTGCGAAACATTTTCCAATTTTTTAATCTTTATTTTTTATTAATTTTACAGTCCTCAAGGGGAAAATAAATCTTGTTCCACAGGTATGTGACAACTGCCCATAAAATAGTACACAACTTGATAAAAAATTATGCATTATGCCACTACACAACAAAGTATATTACAGATATACGTCATGGTGTACTTTTAATCAGGTGTGAGAAGCTTTCGGGGGATGGGGTTGGAAGGGGGAGGGACTGAATCTTGCTGAATCTAATGTAGCTTTTGCAGCTTTAAGAGGACTGACATAACAAACAAGTCATTTGTTGTTGTTGTTGTTGTTGTTGTTGTTTTTTTTAGGAAAACCTAATATGGACGTGGTGGACGTAGTGTCCTCTGCCATTGGGATATGCGCGGACACGGTCTGCCTGCTTGTGGAGACGCTCCTCTGGACCTTGGCATGGCTGAGCCGCTTGCTGTCCCACGTGAGCAGCGCTCTCCACACTGTGCTGCACTTCCTCAGCAGTCTCTTGCATTACTGGGACCTGGCCCTGTTATCCTTCCTCAAAATGATGGAGGCGGTTTCCAGCGCGGCCCGCGGAGCTCTGCACACCTTGGAGGGCTGGCTGCAAACGCTCGGTGGCGTGTTGGAGAGCTTCAAAATGGTCGGCCACCTCTTTTGCCACGTAGGGTGGCGCGTCAAAGAGTGGCTGCAGCGCGGCATCGTCTCGGGCAACCTGATCCTCAGGCAGCTGAGCGACGGCCTCTTCATCGCGCTCAGCCTCATCCTTTACCTGATTAACACCGCCGTGAACGTGGTGCTCATTGGGATGCACAACTGTTTCTCTGTGATGGGAGGGGCCTGGGAAGCCGTGGCAGCTCCCCTCCACAAGGCCCTGGACTTGGCTCTCACGCTGCAAACCTGCCTCTACAGCTGCTTGGGAGCCATCTCCATGCTGGTGTGGACTCCCTGCCAGATGCTCCTCAACCTTCTGGAAGCGCTTGGTCACGTCTTCATCACCGCCTTCCTGCTGGATGCCAATGGGCTGCTTCTGACGGCGCTCATTGTCTCGCTAGCCCTGCTGTACCTGAACCCCAGACTTCCTCTCCTCGCAGTGCGACAGAGCTTCCGCCTTGCTGGATTGTTACAGGGAGTGCACATACTGCAAACAGCGCTTCACAGGTTGTACACAGTCTTTGTGGAGCCTGTGCTGATCCACGCTGAATCACCTCAGGATGTGGGTGGAACCAGACTCTTGTATGGAGATGCTGGAGCCTCACTTGGCTCCACAGACATCGGTCTCAACAGCCCTGGTCAGGTAGAATCTCCACAGCTCCACTCTGTTCCAGTAGGTGAGCCACAGAGCAGTGGCGGCAACGTTAACAACAGTTCCTCGAGGACGGTCGGCTATGGGCTGAATCACCTCACAACAGCAGAAGAGACGGATGGGAGTGCCGATGCCTCTCATCCCACAGATAGAGAGCTCCTGAGCCTGTTGAAGGAGCAGGAGGAGAGGAAGAAGTGTGTGATATGCCAGGATTCCTTAAAAACCGTCTTACTGTTGCCCTGTCGCCACCTGTGCCTATGCCGGCCCTGCTCGGATGTCCTGACCCTACGCCGCCCCCTGCAACAGCGCTGTTGTCCCCTCTGCAGACGGACCATCACTAACACCATGGATGTGTACCTCTGAGTGCAGAATCTGGTCCTTCAACCAAAAGGTTAATCGATCAGTCCATTTAACAACAGCCCACAGATGTCAATCACCTGGAATATGACCACTTTTTGACCCTGAGCGTACACACTGTGTAAACACTGTCTGTGTCAGTGTTTGCTATCAGGTTCTTAGACAAACTTTAGGAAAGAGATGAGTGCCATTTCCATTTTCGGCATGTAATCTACGGACTTCATCAAGAGGCTTCTAATAGGTCAAACAGTCGAATGTCAAAGAAACGTTGACTGCCAGGTGGTTATATGCCTGATTTTCTATCACTGGCCTCTGAATTATTCCTGACCGGCTGATAAAACCAGACCATCACAACATCACAACTATCATGACTCCTGAGGTTAGAAATGAATTTAGAAAGGGAGGTAACATCCCCTACTGGCAACAAGATATTACTACAGCCTCTGTGAGTGTTTAAAATATACTGGAAGTAAAACTGTGTCTGTAAATGTTTTCTTCAAAACTTCAATTTTAGGCTTAGCACTTGGCCATTTATTCCATTTAAACACAGAACTCAATTGAACTGTAAAATATAATCTTTCCCTCAATTGGACTTTTTGGAGATACAAGATCCATATGTTTCACAAAGTATGTATTTATAAGACTAAAATGTTATATTACTCGACTGCAGAATATTAACAGGGAACTACATACATTAATTTACGAGTCAGGTTTATTCATTGTTTATTCTCTCATTGTCTATAAGGTGAGGCTGTTGCTGAGTTCAAACATTTACCTGTGGCAAGAGACAAAACATTATTTCCATCTCAGTGGATGTTGTGTTGACAACCAGTACATTATACACTGCTAGATATCGCAATTCATTTAACTGAGACTGACTCCTACATAATACTGTAACACTACAGGTTCGATGTCCCCCGCCTCTGATGCACATGTGCCAATGAACGAGGGCTGGGCGATATGGCCAAAATGCATATCGACACGTTTATATGCAGTATTTCGATTTTCAAATCATAGTACGCTCTTATTAGAAGTTGTTTCCAGTTAGTCTCATACTAGTCTATTGTAATCCACTTTTATTATCAGTCCTTTATTAGACATGCATACTGAGCAACTATTTTATTGTAGAGCAGTACAATTATAAATTTATTTCATCTTAAAATAAAAATTGGTATTATAAAAACATCACAATGTTGTAAAAACCACGTTGGTATACATTGATATATGCTATATTGCCCAGTCACAACACTTTTGCCCTAAAAAATATATTTGGTTGCTTTTACTTGATCCTTTTTTGTATTAATAAAAAAATAATATACTGCTATTTGTTGTTTGTGTAAAAATAATGCTTTTGATTTCTTGTTTACATTGAACAGTATGTTTCATACACTTTTGTATGCTTTGTTTTCAGTCAGTGTTTTATAAGTTGGAGGAATGTTGAATGTTTTTAATTTATTTAGTTATTTATTTATTTGTTTATTTATTCATACACTGTGGTCCCTGCTCTACAGCATATTTATATTTAAATTTGTGTTTTGTTGGAAAATGTCTCTGATCAAACACTATAATTTAAGTATTTTTCCCCTCTGTTTTGTGAGAAGAAGATTTTGAGCCAGAAGAAGATTTAATCAGGTGTTTGCACATATTGGGCTGCAGTTGTAATTACATTTTCACATATTTTTCTGTGAGTCTGTCAAGTCATCCAGAATAAAAATAAATGGGACATTTGAAGAAAAACACATTTAAGTGAAGAATATCTGATGAATAACAAACATATACTGTGTATGTATATCTGCTTATTTAAAGAAATATAAATGATGAATACAATTTGCTAGACATTTTATTTTCCTACCTTTAAGTTGAATTAAAACAAATACCAATGTGATCTACTTAGCAGAATAACACCCACATCAATATCAAGAAAATATATAGATATATATATATGAATTTACATTTCTGAGGGAGACTTTCGGGCAGTGAGGTGCTGACACGGTGGGGCTATTACGTTAATAAACAAAAAGGCTCGCTGGCCTAAACGTGAACATAAATCAGACTTTTATTCAACAATCGTCAGGGTCTGTCTCACGATCTGGTCCACGGGGACACGTCTACTGCACCACGCGATCCCCACTGCAAGGAAAAAACAACACATAAGAAAACTCTCACAGCCAGGTCTGACCAATCAGGACTAATGAGGATGATTAAGTGGACCCGGTACAGCTGCATTGCTGCGGGAAGAAGCGAGCGCCATCACCTGCGGACCATGGCTTAACAACACCCCCTCATCTGCCACAATTTCCAATAGCTAAAATACTGTATCTGTTATAAGTGCATGTGTGCATTTGTTGGGCCTGATGTACCCATGCACGGTCACTTATCGGCCGCCTGGACATTCTGCTGCGCACGGCAGCGACGAGGACCTTCGTCACCAACCAAGAAGCCCTAAAACTCAGAGTTCTTCTTGGCTAAATCTGTATACATCTAAACTTAGTTCATGGTCCTTTAAATGGCGATTCAGTTGTGACTGTGGTCTTCGGGTAGATTGTCTTTGGGTAGAAGGTTTTCGGTTAGATGGTCTTTGGGTCCTTAAGTGTTAAGAAGTGATTTAATTAGACCTCAAGTTTGATCAAAAGTTAATAAATACACAAATTTCCCTGGATGCTTTTTAGTGTTGCATCTTTTCCATAGTGGAAACGGTTGTTCAACTCATGGAGGCATGTGCTTACGGCATGTTGTCTATTTGCTTTGATGTGACGTAAAATGAGCACATATGTCCCTGTCTCCAACACAAACAACTACGTGCGTGTGTGAGACAGAAGCTGTGAGAGTCAGCAGTCATTAACTGGACGGATGGTTTTGATTGTCTGCTTTCACCTCAATTACTTTCGACCACTTAGTAAAACAAACCAGACTAATGAGCTGGAATAATCAGATTGGCACTAACCGCTTAGTGCACGGTCACTTATCGGCCGCCTGGACATTCTGCTGCGCACGGCAGCGACGTGGACCTTCATCACCAACCAAGAAGACCTAAAACTCAAAGCTCTTCTTGGCTAAATCTGTATAAATCTAAAGTTAGCTCATGGTCCTTTAAATGGCCATTCAGTTGTGACTGTAGTCTGCTTCAAAAAATGGTTGTCGATGTCAACGTGAAGAAAATAGCAAAGTGGAGGAGTTAGGTAGAAGGTCTTCGGGTAGAAGGTCTTCAGGTAGAAGGTCTTCGCATAGAAGGTCTTTGGGGAGAAGGTCTTCGCGTAGAAAGTCTTCGGGTAGAAGGTCTTCCGGTAGAAGGTCTTCTGGTAGAAGGTCTTCGGTGAGAAGTGTTTACGTAGAAGGTAGAAGTCTTCAGGTAGAAGTCATCGGGTAGAAGGTCTTTAGGTAGAAGGTCTTCCAGTAGAAGGTCTTCGGGTAGATTGTTTTCGTTTAGAAGGCTTTCGATTAGAAGGTCTTCGGGTAGAAGGTCTTCAGGTAGAAGTGTTCAGGATGAAGGTAGAAGTTTTCAGTTAGAAGTCATCGGGTAGAATGTCTTCGGTTAGAAGGTAGAAGGTAGAAGTCTTCAGGTAGAAGGACTTCGGGTAGATTTTCTTCGGGTAGAAGGTTTTTTGGTAGACATTCTTCCAGTAGAAGGTCTTCCGGTAGAAGGTCTTCAGGTAGATTGTTTTCGGGTAGAAGGTTTTCTGGTAGAAGGTCTTCAGGTAGATTGTTTTCGGGTAGAAGGTTTTCTGGTAGAAGGTCTTCAGGTAGATTGTTTTCGGGTAGAAGATTTTTGGGTAGAAGGTCTTCCGGTAGAAGTGTTCAGGTAGAAGGTAGAAGTCTTCAGTTAGAAGTCATCGGGTAGAATGTCTTCGGTTAGAAGGTCTTCAGGTATAAGGTCTTCAGGTAGAAGTCTTAAGAAGAAGGTCTTCAGGTAAAAGTCTTCAGGTAGAAGGTAGAAGGTAGAAGTCTTCAGGTAGAAGGACTTCGGGTAGATTTTCTTCGGGTAGAAGGTTTTTTGGTAGACAGTCTTCCGGTAGAAGGTCTTCCGGTAGAAGGTCTTCAGGTAGATTGTTTTCGGGTAGAAGGTTTTCTGGTAGAAGGTCTTCGGGTGGATTGTTTTCGGGGAGAAGGTTTTTGGGTAGAAGGTCTTCCGGTAGAAGTGTTCAGGTAGAAGGTAGAAGTCTTCAGTTAGAAGTCATCGGGTAGAATGTCTTCGGTTAGAAGGTCTTCAGGTAGACGGTCTTCCGGTAGAACTCTTCAGGTAGAGGTCTTCCGGTAGAACTCTTCAGGTAGAAGGTCTTCCGGTGGAAGGTCTTCAGGTAGCTCTAATAGAGCTACATACATATTATCTTTTGGTCCTTTCTGCTCTGCAGGCTCTGCTCTGTGAAATAATTTCCCAGCACTATTCAGATATGCTCTATGGTAGTTATGCTGTACATAATTGAAGAAAGAAGAAAGAAGAAACAGTCTTTATTCATCACACAACACACCACACTATAACACATGCTTGCACACACACACACACACACACATGCACATGCTTTTTGATGGTGGCCGGTGAAATGGATTCTCTGCTTTTGACCCATCCTGGCTTGTCCTTCCTCCGGGGGCACAGCCAGGAGCAGTGGGCAGCATACGTGGACGCGCCCGGGGACCAGGTGATCAGTGTCCATCGCTGGTCAGACGATGATGGGTGCATGTTTTGGGTGGGGGTCCTTACTGACGTGAGGTGGAGGAAACCCCATGTGAGCACGGGGAGAACATGCAAACTCCACACAGAAAGGCTCCTATTTGGGAGATGGGATGGGATAATAGTTTGTGATGGTGATCATTATTCATTTTCCATTGCAGAGTTCCAATCTTACCTGTGGCTAATTAAGGGTCTCCAAATAACTAAACCTGTATGTCGGAGGGGGAGGAAAGTGACGCACCCAAGGGTGCCTCGTAGAAACAGGAAAGATTCCAACTCATGCAGGCTCCAGGCTCCTTCATATGTAGCAACAAATTAATCTTTAAATTGGTACTTTACCATCTAATAAGCTGTAAACTCTTGTTCCTGTTCTTTTAAATTAACTTTCTAGAGTTTGTTTCGTTTTCTATGTAGAAGAGAGGCTGTTGTATAAGCAAAAAGAGCCTGGAGATGAGTATGTACAATATCTCTATGGCGTGATTACGTATATTATAGCACACACACACACACACACACACACACGCACACACACACACACACACACACACACACACACACACACACACACACACACACACACACACACACACACACACACACACACACACACACACACACACACACGCTGGATGGGAGTGTCCTGCTGGTTCTTGTGGTATAAAGTGAGAGGAGGCCCTCTGTTCTGCCTCACAGAAACCTACTCCTACAGCTCAGCTGCAACAGAACCTCCTACACCTTCTGCTTCACTCTCTGCTAAAGGTAAGATGCCATCTGTCCTGCTCATAACTCTCTCTCTCTTCCACTGCTGTAGTAATGCATCTGGATCTGTGTGTGTGTGTGTGTGTGTGTGTGTGTGTGTGTGTGTGTGTGTGTGTGTGTGTGTGTGTGTGTGTGTGTGTGTGTGTGTGTGTGTGTGTGTGTGTGTGTGTGTGTGTGTGTGTTTGTTGACATGTCAGTCATGACATGACTGTTGCAGATAGATAAGGCAAGACAGGATGTCACAAAAGGGAACTATTTACACTGAAAATCAGCTCCTGCTTTTACTGAAACATGATTCTAAGATGAAATCTTCGGTAGGAAGCCAAATATAATTTAGCAATATAAGAATATGATCGTGCATTGTGGAAAAAAAACATCTTGTGACAACTGCCAAGTGTCTTTAAAGATTGCATTTATATTGCATTAACATCCCATAAGATAACATTATCATATGCGTTAAAATCCTGCTAAATTCTGTTATATTGTATGTATTGTGACTCCTCAATATTGTGCGTCATATCAGGAGCTGATCGTACCAGCCCACTCCTAGTTAAGCTGCATGTGTGAAAGTGGCTTAAGAGGCTAAAAGAAAGGGATTGGTGCAGCTAGTTTGCTTTTGCGGTGTGAAAGTGTGAGACTGAAATGGAAACAAAAGAAATGTTTATGTTATATAGTTAGTTTATTTAATGCAAAGGTTTATACTACTCTACTGAAAAGTTTTGAGATGATTGACATATAATTTCAATCTCACTTTGACCTCA
>NC_137200.1:2980200-3052700 GCF_960531495.2 Zeus faber | reverse complement strand
ACCCATATTTTTACGGTAACAATCAGATCTGTGATGACAAGTATAGTGAGGCTAATTTGTCTAGTACAAAAAACAATTCACACGTTAACTTTATCAATGAATACTTTTAGTGCTTCAGCTGTAAGACTTCATTAGAACAAGTATGAGTAAGCCTCTTCGAGCTCCTTCAGGGGGACCACGCTCACACCGGAACTGCACGAACACCGAGGTGCAAGTAGGGCATGAAATATCAGCGGCAGACCATTTCGAACCACTCATGCGGGCCGAGGCAGGCAGGCAGGATCAGCTGGGTTACTTCGCAGGAGGCCTATGGGGAGCTGCCGGACATCACCGGAGACACGGAGTTGCTTTGTCAGCGGTGTTTCCAAATCACCATCAGTGGGGTTGTCACTCCCTGACACCGGCATCCATCAGAGCGGATCCCTTGCTTGAGAGAAGAGACAGGATCCCCATGCAATCAGCCCCGTCCACCACAGCTGGAGTGTCGTACCATACACCCAGGCCTGGATAGCTTAAGGGTTGCTGACCTTTTGTGATATGGATCTTTGATGTGGATTTGTCAAGAATACCTGGAATGAGCCAGATCAGGGAAAGCCCATGCTGGAGACAGAGTGGAGGGCATCTTCTGCCGCTTGACAATGCCCTGTCTGGTTGCCTACTTCCTATCAGATTGTGAGGGCAGATTGAACAGGAAGCCCACTCCTGCCAGGGGCCGGGACAGTGTGGGGAACGTGAACCCTGTCAGAGATGTGCCACACAAAGCTGCTGGATCTACAGTATTGGTGGTCCTGTTAGTTCTCCAAGTCTTCACCCTCTTGCTCACGCCCCACTGGTAACGTGCTGCTGATATAACCTCATGTTTTAGGGAGAAACATTGTTTTATCGGCATTGTGCCTGACTGTGTGTGTTTGTGTCTCTTGGGGCTGAAGGATGAAGAGGGTGGATATTGTATGTCTAAGGGAAATAAGTCTTCTCACTGAATGCGTTGGCAGGAACCCCAATCTGTTTTCAGCCAAACTTGTGAAAATAAATTTGTGTTGCTCATGGTGCATGGACGCACACGGAAACGTCAAAGAAACACACAACTAAAGACAAGTTGCCCAAGGTAACTTGCTTCTAGAATTTGCCACATATATAACGTGCTGTGCTAAAATATCGTTTAATCTAATATGTAGTAGTTCAAGTCTTAACATTTTTTTTACATTAAAAGAATGGGTTTGCCGTGGAGGTTTGTTGTACTGACTCTGTGGGACATTTCTGTGTTCTCAACACTACCCTTCTTCATTCCTGTCTTCTAGTCCACCATATTTTGCCCTTCTCCTTCTTGCTCAAATCCTCTACTCCTCCACTATTTGATAATCCTCAGCCTCCGGTATGTGTTTTCCCTCGGAGAGGAAAAAAAAGCACCAAATGACTTAAAATTAATATCTTGTCACACTGGAAAAAAATACAAGGTAGGGGGCAACTGGGTGTGTTCATTTGTAGCTGAACGTCCGCTTTAAGAACATGGTGTGTGTGTGTGTGTGTGTGTGTGTGTGTGTGTGTGTGTGTGTGCGTGCGTGCGTGCGTGTGTGTGTGTGTGTGGGAATTTCTTCTTTTTTTTAGGCAAGCTGCCGCACAAGGCAGAGCGGATTAAATGGATGTCGCTGAATGCTCAATGGCTCTCACATGAGTTTTCCTTAAATTATGTGCAGTGGTGTTGCCAGTTTAGAGCATCATGCATGGGCTAGACAGCGAAAGAGAGAGGGAGAGAGAGAGAGAGAGAGAGAGAGAGAGAGAGAGAGTGATTTCTTCAGGGTGTGTTGTGTTGAGAATAGAAATCCTCTTTGAATCACATTTAAATCCATCATATCCACATGTCAAGATTCTAACGGTTGTGAAGTGCTTCAGGACTACATGTTCCTGGGTGTAGGGCATTATGAGTAGCAATGAAAATGAACGAAAATCTTAAGCTCTTTCAATTTTTCATAAATTTATATTCAGCAAAATTGGCCAAAATAAAAACTCGGGCTTATTGGGGCTTAATGACCTAAAATTTACATGGAAAAGTAAGAAAATGACACCACTGATTCACGACCACGAGCTTTCACAATAGTCAGAAGGGAAGGTGTGAAAGAAATCAATAAGTCTTTTTTTTTTTAATTCAAAAAAGTCCAAATTTAGGTCTAAACAAGAGCCTAATGACTTAAAATAAAAAATAGATAAATTCACCTATAATTCGGGAAACAGGGGGATACAAGGAGATACTGTGCAGGAAAAATATTCAGTTAAAATAAAATCAATACGGTGGTGGAGTAGAGTGAAAGGAATAGTTTAGTGTCTATGGAGTGATATGCATAGTGTATACAGTGCAGTGTATACAATAGGCCTTTCTCAATGTGTGTTCTTGTCTGTACTTGTGTTCTTGTGGATTGTGAAACGTCATCAGTCGCAGCCCAAGTACTGTTCCAATTCAAAGTCTGCATCAAGCCAAGTCCAGTGCCCAAATGCCCGGATGGGGACTTGCTCCGCCCATTTTATCGAGGATGCATCGGTGGTGACTTGTGTGGACTTGAGACAGCCAAGTATCCCAGAATGCATTTCACACCAAGCGGTGGTAATGGTAATGGTCCCCGGGAGTCTGTACTCCCGAGTCGAACTTGCTAAGTATGAGCTACCAAGTCCGCAAGTCCAGACTTTGCGTACTTGGTATTGAGAAACAACCAATGTATACAGTGTATACATGTGTGATGTCTCCTATGCCTCAGTTACTTCCTGTTTTTTTTCACTGAACATGTTGTAATTGAGTTATAGTTTCGTTTTTACCCATTGATTGTGTAATTTGTTCCACCTCTGTTTTAGGCTTTTCAATTTGAGGCACAGTTCAGTTCTTTGTTCAGTTTCTCCTTGATAACCTTGCCTGCACTTTTTTTGTCAATGCCTTTATATGGTTTTAAGTTTTAAGTATTATGTCTAGTTTTACTTTTTTGACCAACAAGAAAATTGTTATTTTTTTAAACGACCATAATTGCACAACACAATATAATGTGTTGAACCATTTACAAAAAGCATGGATTCAACTAGAGGAATCCCAATACAGGGGATGGATATAACTATGGCAAAAAGAAAAAGAACATTTTAAAAACAGATATTTTGTATATCTATTCACCACCCAAAATCTTTTTGAAAAACTTTTTTGTGTTTTCCATGTTTTCTGTAGGAGGCCTGCAGCGTCTGGTTGGACGCTCCGTTTGGAGCTGCAGAGGTTAATGGGCCGCTAACTCTTAATCAGGGCCTTTCTGGGGCTAATTGGTTGTTCTGTTCCGCCCCGTCTGTCTCCGTCCTCCCCCGCAGCCAGGGGAGTAATGAGCCGCTACGCACTACGACGTCTCCCAGAACACAGCAGCACAGAGCAGAAGCTTCTGAGGATCCATCCACCCACACATCCATCCATCCATCCCCCCATTCATTCATCCACCCACACATCCATCCACCCACACATCCAACATCCATCCATCCAAGCAGCAATTAATCCACACATCCACCCAGTCAATCAGGCAGCCATCCAGCCATCCATCCATCCAGACAGGCCGACAGACAGCCAGCCATCCAGCCAGACAGACAGCCAGTCAGACTTCCAACTGTCCATCCATCTATCCTTCCACCCACCCATTCATCCAGCTAGCCATCTATCCATCCAGCCAGCCAGCAAGCTAGCCAGCCAGCCAGACAGACAGACTTCCAGCCAGCCAGCCCGACCTCCAACTGTCCATCCATCTATCCTTCCACCCATTCATCCAGCTAGCCATCCATCCATTCAGCCAGCCAGATAGACAGACAGACAACCAGCCAGACAACCAGCCAGACTTCCAACAGTCCACCCATCTATCCTTCCACCCATTCATCCATCCATTGACTCATCTGTCCATATACCCATTCATCCATCCAGCCAGCCAGCCAGCCAGCCAGCCAGCCAGACAGACAGACAGACAGACAGACAGACAGACAGACAGACAGACAGACAGACAGACAGACAGACAGACTTCCAGCCAGCCAGCCCGACCTCCAACTGTCCATCCATCTATCCTTCCGCCCATTCATCCAGCTAGCCATCCATCCATTCAGCCAGCCAGATAGACAGACAGACAGACAAACAGACAGACAGCCATCCAGACTTCCAACAGTCCACCCATCTATCCTTCCACCCATCCATCCATCCATTGACCCATCTGTCCATATACCCATTCATCCATCCAGCCAGCCAACCTGCCAGCCAGCCAGCCAGCCAGCCAGCCAGACCTCCAACTGTCCATCCATCTATCCTTCCGCCCATTCATCCAGCTAGCCATCCATCCATCCATCCAGCCAGCCAGCCAGATAGACAGACAGACAAACAGACAGACAGCCAGCCAGACTTCCAACGGTCCACCCATCTATCCTTCCACCCATTCATCCATCCATCAACCCATCTGTCCATATACCCATTCATCCATCCAGATAGACAGACAGACAAACAGACAGACAGCCAGCCAGACTTCCAATGGTCCACCCATCTATCCTTCCACCCATTCATCCATCCATCAACCCATCTGTCCATACACCCATTTATCCAGCTAGCCAGCCAGCTAACTACCCACACACCCATCCACCCATCCATCCATCCATCCTTCCACCCATTCATCTAGCCAGCCAACCATCAATCCATCCATCCACCCAGTCAGTGAGTCAATGAGTCAGCCAGCTAACTTTCCATCCATCTATCCATCAGCCACCTAGCTAGGCAGCCATCCACCCATCCATCCATCCAGCCATCTACCCAGGCAGCCATCCATCCATTCATCCATCCAGCCAGCCAGCCAGGCATCCAACATCCTTCCAGGAAGCCATTCACCTATTCATCCATCCATCCTGCCATCCATCCATCCAGGCAGCCAGCCAGCCATCTAATTGTCCATCCATCTACCCTTCGACCCGTTCATCCAGCCAGCCAGCCAGCCAGCCGGCCAACCATCCAACCAGCCAGCCAGCAAGCCAGACAGACAGCCATCCAGCCAGAAAGACAGCCAGCCAGACTTCGAACTGTCCATCCATCTATCCTTCCACCCATTCATGCAGATAGCCATCCATCCATCCAGCCAGCTAGCCAGACAGACAGACAGACAGACAGACAGCCATCCAGCCAGCTAGACAGCTAGCCAGACCTTCAACTGTCCATCCAGACAGACAGACAGCAATCCATCCATCCATCCAGCCAGCCAGCCAGCTAGCCAGACAGGCAGACAGCAATCCATCCATCCATCCAGCCAGCCAGCCAGCTAGCCAGACAGGCAGACAGCCATCCAGCCAGCCAGACTTCCAACTGTCCACCCATCTATCTTTCCACCCATTCATCCAACCAGCCAGTCAACCATTCCTCTATCCATCTGTCCATATACCCGTTTATCCAGCTAGCCATCCATCCATCCATCCATATACCCATTCATCCAGATAGCCGGCCAGCCAGCCAGCCAGGCAACCATCCATCCATCTATCCTTCTAGCCATCCATCCATCCAGCCACCCATCCATCCACCCATCCAGTGAGTCAGCCAGCTAACTTTCCATCCATCTATCCATCAGCCACCCAGCTAGTCAGCCAGCTATCCATCCACCCATCCCTCCTTATAGCCAGCCATCTACCCAGGCAGCCATCCATCCATCCATTCATTCATCCATCCATCCAGGCAGCCATTCACCTATTCATCCATCCATCCATCCATCCAGGCAGCCAGCCAGCCAGTCATCCAACTGTCCATCCACCTATCCTTCCATCCATCCATCCAGCCATCAATCCATTCATTCAACTTTGATACCAGCTTGTGAACAATACTTTTCCAATACCAATTTTCATTTTTTAACACTGGAATGCCTATCTTAAAATACATTGAATTCCACTGAGAATAAAGATATTATTGACAAACAAACAAAAAAAGCAAACAAATAAAACAAACAACTACAAAAACTTCAGTATGAGTAAACCTGGCAACCTGTGCCAGTTTGGAATCATAAAGTGGGGAAGATGAGATACAAATAAATGTAAAGAGAACAAAAGAAAGTTAAAACAATCAACACAAAATAATTATTAAACTTGCAAGTTGTTTAAATAGAGTATAATTCTGTGTAACAAGTTTCGGTGGGAGCATCCATAATTCATACGATACAAATGTGAAAACAAACTTTTTTTTTTTTTTTAATTTTTAAACAACTTCATAGTACAAACAGTCATTTGATGCTGCCTTGTAGTGTGTGTGCAGTGTAAAATAAAAAGAAAAGGTTGGGACGAAACAAATTACAACAAGAATGCAAAAGATATATCCAACAACATATATCCAAATAAATATCTAGCAAACCATGTTCACCTGGAGCCTCATTCATATATAAATGTCACATTTGATTTTTAACTTGAATGTATACACGCTCCCAAACGGCACTGAGCCTTAAGTGTCTGGCTCGCTGAAGTGTTGTTGTACATTCATGACATCTGTAAAAACAAAACTCACTTCAAAACTAGCATCACACTGAAAAAATGTTTACCTTTTTATTTTTCTACTGTTACTCTATTTGTTCCACATCTTCACAACAGACATAATCAAAATACCTTGCTGTTAACGTTAATAATGCTAAAGGCCATACTGTATTATGCATACATATGGATAAGTCTATGGAAAACCATTGACTATTGTAGCCGTGTTCGGGTTATAACAGCAGAAAAGTAGAAAAAAAAAAAAGTGAAGGAGAGTGCTTCTTAATATATGGAAAAAATAATGCCACAGACGGAAAACTATTTACTCCCCACACTCAATGTCGACTCCCCTTGATAAACTCAATGTTTAACAAGGGGAGATTGGCTGTTAAGACCGTAGAATTGTTCAATTTAAAAATAATCCTGTCATCAAGTCATTGAGACGTCAGTCATGTCCTGCAGCTACAACGGCACTAAAGGAAACTTTGAATGCCATTAAGTGACCATGCACCAAATGCCCTAATTATGTCCATGCCATGCACGAAGCAGAAGATGATCTATGAAAATGACACAACTTCCAGCGTCAAGAGCTTTAGGTCAATAGACTCAACTCTAAATGTCTAAATATTAAGCCCATAATTTGTCTCTAATCTAAAACCTCTAATCTCTAAAAGTGGCTATTTTGAAACATGATGAGCTCGCTAAAACTTAGAGAACGAGAGCACCATTCAGAGCTGCACTTGATGGTCCAGACCCAAATCACGCACAAATAATTCATGACTTTAAATACAAATTAAAATTATTTTAATGAAGAAACAGGGGCCCCCAAACATTATCATGGCACACAAAACTGTTTTGTGAATGTATTAAAAGAAATGTAAGAGAGAAATGAAAATTCCAAAAATAACATTTTCCTCTGGACTCCCTGCAATGCCTTCAAGGGCCTGCAGACCACAGTTTGGGAACCCCTGGTCTATAGGACTAAAGACTACAAACCTGTTGATTCTAATTACAATTATTATTTTTTGATTAGTGAAAAAAGCTTGTCTGTGTGCAACAGCTACTGAGTTATAACTGCCGACATCACAGGATAACAATATGATTTTTGATCTCAAAAATGTTGAACAGACTATTGCGGAAATTGGAAATTCTTCAAGACATTAAAAACCTCTGCTTGGTTAAAAAAAACAAAAACTCACCGTACCTTTTGACATCATCATTATCGTCGTTTGAGCCAAATTTTTCGGATTCAGCCGTGGGACACGACACCTTGTAAACATGAACTCTTAAAGAACAAACAAATGGCGCAGAAATCCAAAACAGAAATATAAATGCTCACAAGTGTCAAGAATTTTCTAACCTACAGAAAAAACATATAAAATAATGTAGTTCTCGTCTGTTTGATGCATTGAAGCTTCCTCTCGATTTTGCATGTGAGTCGGTCCTATACTACTCATGTTTCCACATTGTTTGGCTTCAGAAAAATCGACTAGAAATGTAAAATATACTCCACGGAAAGATAACATTATTGTTGGGGTAAAATAATAAAGTTCCTGAAATGTGATGTGCTCTGATGCTGCAGCTGTCGTTCTTAAAACCACAAAGCCATTTGGCACCAACCTGAGCTATATTCACAAAGTATTTTATCTTAACACTAAGAAGCTCTTAAATGTCTCTTAAATCAAAGATCTGCCTCTTAAAACCTTATTTATTCAGGAAAATTTACAGGAAATATGAAGTGAAGAATACGTTTTGATACAAAAATGAACACACTTTTATTCTCATTAACGGGTTTTGAGTGTCTGTTGAGGACTCAAATGTTTCATAAACTCCCTCTGGTGTTCTTTAAATCCATACTAGCTGCTCTGTAGGATTGCCAAAAGTGGCTGGCTGCAATAAAGTCTGATTTCAAAATACCAATAATCTGAAAACCAAACCACATATACGAAACCGAATTGCAATAGAAGAAAAAACATTTGAATTATCCAACGTGCTGCAGCCGTAACGTTGAAAAGGTCAGAGGTCAAACCAATAGTCAAGCAGCATTACAATAAATGTCCTTCAAATTCCAAATAAACACAGCTCTCCGTTTCTCCTCTTCCATCCCTAGCTTCATTGGAGTGTGTGGGAGGGGACCAAGGTGATTCTAAAAAACGAAAGGGAGAGGAGCTAGGATAAGGACCAGCAGGTGTCAGTATATGTCATAGTTCCTTTGCATAGAAAAATATGTTTAATGTTATTTTACATCAAAAAACGACGTAAGAGCAGCTTTAGCTTTACTTTAATCGATGGATATAATCTGCTAGACCGGATAGACAGTTTCTCTTAAATCTTACACTGAAAAAGGGCTTGTGATTGTCTGAGAAAGTTTCCATTTTCGGACGGAATAAACCTAGCACTAGACTCTCAAAGTACATGCATGTTGACAGACAGTGTTCTGTCCCATGAGAAAAAAACCCCCACTTTTCTCAGGACCATGTTTAATCTCTGAGAACTGCGCTGTAGCCAAGGTAGAAACGCAGTCCCATGAAATTACTTATGGATGAAAACACATAGGAATAAAAAACAACAGGAAAAGAAACACAGGTCAAAAATACTGTTATAGATTGAGAAAAAAATAAAAAATAAAGGAAGGAAACAAAGTTTTTACTCATACACACACATATAATATATATATATATATATATATATATATATATATATATATATATATATATATATGCACCATATATACCAATCAATAAGATATATATTTTATGTTTATAAAATTATTAATAAAAACTAATTATAACACAAATTAAACATGGTGTTTGATATGTAGTTTTTCAGAAATATTTACAGTATGATAACATTCTGAAGAACTGTACTGCCATAAGCAGCTAAATGGTATACAAATATCAAAAAGAATCATGAATTCAATTTCTCTTATAACATAGTTATTATCATTATTTGTATCATGTCATATCATCATCATTATCTGTT
Source organism: Zeus faber (assembly GCF_960531495.2). Taxonomy (NCBI): domain Eukaryota; kingdom Metazoa; phylum Chordata; class Actinopteri; order Zeiformes; family Zeidae; genus Zeus; species Zeus faber. Next base: position 3,043,238 of record NC_137200.1, on the reverse strand, counting down.
TTACTTCTTAGCATGGAAAGGGTGTTGCTTTCTTTTCAAGTGGTGGAAAGCGAACCTCCTCGCTCTCTGTCTCCCTGGCTTGCGCGGAGGGTTTTGTTGAAATGTTTCTGAATGATGGAGGAGACCGGTAACGACCTTGGCAGGCACTTGAAGAAAATCCAAAGTGACATGCCCCCCTCCACCCCCACCCCCATCAACACCAACACCAACACGTGGGGCAGGCAGTCAGCAGCACCGGCACATCCCTTCATCACCGTACGGATGTAATTGACTGTCTGGAAGCACCAGAGGAGGAGGCAGGGAGACTGCGACCCCGCCCTCCTCCTCCTCCTCCTCCTCCACTGTCCTTGTGAACTGCTGACACGACAGCGGGGCTGAACCTCAGTCTGTTTCCACGTCATCACCGCTTTTGATGGCCAGGCTGATATAGACCGGGCCCGGGGGAACGACGTCTACGATACAGCCTCTGATCACAGCGTTCATGTGTCCTCACAATCCACGTCCGCCATTCTGGGTTTGGGAAACGGTGAAACCAAAGCCGAGCTGAGCGACTCTGCCTTGAACAGAGGAAATTTCAGCATCCTCGGAAATATCAGGGAATTCTGTCAGTGTGGAAAAAAAAGTGTGAAAGACAGAGTGTAATCTGGTCACCAGGTCTTGACGCGAGGACGGCTGACGGGCAGCAGGGAAGGAACCGGAAACAACTTTGTTTTTATAACGACGACAATATAAAAAGTTGCATCCTCCACTTGTCCACTGGGCGCTGTGTAATTGCAGAAAAAAGCAGTTTTCATTCTAAATAGTGCTTGTGGAAAAAAGCGACTGGTGAAGTTTGAAGTTGGTTGCAGCCCAGGGGAGTCCAGGGGAGTCCAGCGCAGCCCGTTTACTCACTTCAGTTCGAAGACGCTCATTTCACTCAAGCTCTCTCTTGCAGCGAGTTCCCATTAGTCCGCTGATTAGTCCGGCGATGGATGGTGAGCAGGGAATATCAAAGCGCCTCACTTCAATAATACCCCCCTCCCCCAACAACCCCATAAACACACACACACACACACACACACACACACACACACACACACACACACACACACACACACACACACACACACACACCATCTCCATCTTTTTCCTATTTCCCCATTCTTTGCCCATTCGTGACTCGTTTTCTCTTCTCCTCTGTGTATCCATTCTTCTCTCCCTGCCTCCCTCCCTCCCTCCCTCCCTCCATCCACAAAAACAGACAGATAGTAAGACAGATAGACGGATGGATGGATGGACGGATGGACACATCCCTCCACCCCTCTCCTCCCACCCCACCTCGTCCAGGTTGACCTGTGCTCACATGCCTGTGGAGCTGATGCCGAGGCCGGTCGCCCCCTGGCTCATGCAGGGGAGCGTCGGGGGTCCTGCCTTGGGAAAGTCATGGGCCATCACGCGACCGTTCTCCCCCCCTGCGGTGAACATGCCGCCAACGACACCTCCTCCTCCTCCTCCGCCTTCCCCTCCACCCATCTCGGCAGAGCCTCCCGAGACCCTGCTGAGACTGGTGCTCATCATTGCCGCATCGATGAGTTCCTGGGAGGAAAGACCAGAGAGACAACAGAGGAGTGCTCTGAATTTCAATGATGCAAACAGAAATCTTTATCTCCACTAGAGGGATTTGTTTGGATAAGACACTGTAAGAAATTATAAGATACCACTTTATTAATCCCCTTTGGGGAAATTCAGAGAGATGATGATCTATAGGATTCACCACTATACATGGAACATGACTTGACTGACTCCATGTGAGGCACAAAACCACATGATCGCTGCTGACACCGGTTTCGAGTCTAAAAAGTACATTAAATATCTGTACTCACTTAAGTCTATTCAGTTTCAGAGACTTTCTCACCTTCATTCTTCGAGACTCGAGCCGGGACTTGTAGCAGAACTCCACCAGCGCCACCAGCATGGCCAGCCCCAACCCACCAATGAGAATGTAGAACACGCCTGCCACATTGCTCAGGCTCAGCGCGCTGGTCTTATCCTGTCAGCATACAGATTCACGTCAGATGACCAGCAACAACACAGAGAAGTTCTACTTCTGCTAATTTCAAGTCAACACCTTAGAAATGTATTTTGCTAGTTGCTTGGGATAAATTTCACATCATGATCATGAGGAAGAACTAAAATGCATGTCATATTTGAAGGCGATACATTGGAAACATTTAATTGACAAGGAATTTAAAACTTGGTGGAACCAGCTGGTATTCCATCATCTTTTATTCCAAATTCAAAGCCACTGCCTTTTTTTATCATAGTATTGATTGATTTCATTTCCAATTGCTGGAAACACTGAAGAGCATCAAAATGTTTGCATTGTATCTCAGCCTTTGGTAACCAGAATCCTTATTTGTCGCATACAGCTTCATGCAAAAAAAAAAAAAAAACATAAGGCACAATCACATCCATTGTGACTTATTTATCTAAAATGCTATATTTACTATTTAAATATTTAAAACAAATCATAGAAGGGACATTTCAAAGTTTGGTGTTCAATATTTTCTGCCCGCTCTAACCCTTCACTCAAATCACAAAATCATCACAAAAAGGGCAGTTTTTACTTCTGTGACATGCATCAGTTTACATTTGTGACCATGTTTTCACTGTTCAATCCAATAGCATGCAGCTTACAAAAAAGACAGGCAGTGACGGCAGAACACAGAAAGAGTATGTGTCCTTAGTCTGGAACAGAAAGTGTTGTTGCAAAGCAGGGAACCTATCAGGTGCTTTCTCTCCAAACTGTCATGCATTGCTGGCTCAATTGACTACTAATAAAACAATGAAAAATTACGACTACAACCAGAGAGAAGAAACTCCAAATCTTCAAAAGTAATCCATACTCATCATTACATTTGCTTTAATGTAACAACTGCTGAAAGTTAAAATTTTTATCTCAGAAAATACATTTGTAGTTTTAGGTAGGATCGTCCTTCTACAGGACCTTGACGCCAAGGTGTTCCTCAATATATACTCTAAAGCTTCTTTCACACATGGAGCACGCAGCAACAAGTTCACTGATCTGGTTAATACAGTATATTCTCACTATCTGTAGATTTTTATGATAGGTTCAATCAGTGATGTACACAGGGTTGAAACCCTTGACAAATCGGAAATCAGGTTGCCTTCACCATCTATGCAAAAGAGGTGATGCCCTAACGATACCAATTTAGCAAAACAACATACAGTAGTGCCCAGGTGCCCTGTCCTACTGTATGCCCTGCCCTGACACTCTCTGCCACAATTGCCCTGTCTTCAATAGGCCCTGTCCTGGCCTAAAAAAAACAAAAACATCTTGTGACAACTGCCAAGTGTCTTTAAAGATTGTATTTATATTGCATTAACATCCCATAAGATAACATTGTCATATGCGTTAAAATCCTGCTAAATTCTGTTATATTGTATGTATTGTGACTCCTCAATATTGTGCGTCATATCAGGAGCTGATCGTACCAGCCCACTCCTAGTTAAGCTGCATGTGTGAAAGTGGCTTAAGAGGCTAAAAGAAAGGGATTGGTGCAGCTAGTTTGCTTTTGCGGTGTGAAAGTGTGAGACTGAAATGGAAACAAAAGAAATGTTTATGTAATATAGTTAGTTTATTTCACACAAAGGTTTATACTACTCTACTGAAAAGGTTTGAGATGACTGAAATATAATTTCAATCTCACTTTGACCTCAAAAAGGCCATTTCTTCCTCTGTTTTCGAGGGTCCGTTCAAACTGTTAGTTTATAGAAACAGTAACCGCATGACAGATTGGACAAAAAGACAAGCGAGAGGGGAAGTGAGTTCAGAGTCCTGGGGTTGTGTTATGAATATATAGTATTATAACTGTACTGGTCACAGCCACAGCAGGAAGGGACAGAGAGTGAGAACGAAAGGTACGAGCCAGAAGCAATATATATTATTTTACATGTTAGAATTAAATCAATATCAAAATCAGCAAATATTTTGACCTCTTCTGTAATTCAAAGTTGTAAATTGTTGTTGTTGTTTAAATTGTTCTCTAATTACATAAAGGTGTACTCACCAAAACATAAAACTGGTAAAAGTTAACATTTTCACACCTGATTGACAAACTTTTGGGTGAGGAGGGACACACACACACACACACACACACACACACACACACACACACACACACACACACACACACACACACACACACACACACACCAGACCAACACAGCGACCTGATCGCACCAGGTCCAGCGACCTTGACAGACTGACCTTTCTTCCGGAGTCCTTGCTGCCACACTCGCCTTTGTCATACCACCACTTGTTTTTCAACTTGTCTAAGATGGCTTGTTCATTGAGCTTCAGTACGGCTAGGTTAACGGGGATTCTTCATCGCACCGTGAGAGGGAGGGGGGGGGGGTGGGGGGGAATAACATAAATAACATTATACACCTTTATGTTATCTTATGTTATTGAGCTCTCTCGGCACGGCACAGGGGCTGTAGCAGCGAAACCTGGCGTTGACTTTTTACAGACAATTGCGGAACGTAAACGTGAACATCGACATGGAGAAAGGGGGGGGGGGGGGGGACGGACGGACAACTACAGGATAACAAAACAAAACAGGCACGATCACATAAGTGTGCTTGAGAGTGTGAAAGTGATATGCGTTAATACTCCATCTAGCTTGGTTTTCGGCCTGACTCCCTACGCGCGAGATGTGTATTACTATATCACTTTGGGTAACCGGCAAGAGCTGGACACACTCCGGAGCATGAGGAGCCCGCTTAACAGAACTGAATATTTGGCTCTTTGATAATAAATATACGAAGAATAAAATGTAAACAGAGTCGGCTTTCAGCTAATTTAACGATCGTTTGACTCTAGACTCATTGGTCATGAGGTCATCATTTTGAAGCGTGGTCCACGCACACGCTGGATGGCAGTGGTTCCAGTGCAACCGCGATGGTAAGTTCCACCAAACAGCAACTGTCCATCTGACTATCCGGAGTGTTCACTTTTCAGATTTCAAAATGGCCGGTCATTGCCAGTTACCCCCGGTTGGCCGGTGGCCGGCGTCAGTGGTTGCTCTGACCTTGGAGTCCCCGCCCCCACTGCCGCACTCGCCCTTGTCATACCACCATCTGTTTTTCAATTTGTCCAACAGGCCCTGCTCGTTCAGTTTTAACACTGCCAAGTTTACAGGGTTTCTACAAGAATGATGATGATAATAGGATAGAAGGCAGCTTTGCGTTAATGTTCAGAGAATGAGCACATAAAAAAAACAAAAAAAAACATTGACATTAACACTGGGGATTGATCGACAGAGTAAATTCATCATTAAAACCGACGTTGACAATAAACGGTAGCATCGGTGGTGAAGGGTTGAGGATGACAAATACAGCATTTCACAGAAAAATGAAAATGCACGATGAGGACAGAAAGATTATTAGCATCTTTAAAGATCACAGTCAAATAGATCAACCTCAATAGCATTAAACATTCCTAAAATGTCTGTATCCAATCAAACTGTGAAACAATGAATGATTCCATGCACATTTCATGGACAGCTTCCTGAAAGAACAAGAGATTAGAACAATCTTCCAATGCTGAGTAACCAGAGCTGTCATTATATTATTCTATAAATGGGGGTAAACTATGAAAAAGCCCCCTTCAAACTACAGCTGTGATAAAAACAGTAAAATAAAGTGGACTTGACATGAGTCCATGGAGGGAAAACTGAATGGATATGCAGCTATCTATAAAAACATCACTAAAATACAATGGGATATTAGACCTTGACAACAATCATCACCTGCGGAAACAGTTGAATTGCTCAAAATTGCAAACGATTACATTTGAAAATTTGTGACAAATTAGTCAGTCTCACCGATTGGCATGGATTTAAGTATATTACATTATATTTGTATTCATTTTTGCATCTAATTTTGTTGCAAAGCCGTATTTTATCATTGTGTTTTTTCCCTTATTTCTTTCTGGCTTCCTCTCCTTTTCTTTCTCCCTTATTTTCCCCATTTCCCATTTTGGAGAACAATGACTTCATGAATTTATCTGCGGCTGAAAGGACCAGTGACGGCGTCATGATGTTTTTCCAAATAACAAACCATTTATTTTTATTTATCATTTATTTATCATTATCATGACCTGAACTAAGCAGTGTAAATGTAATGGGAGGTGGTGTTGATCGTTGGTTTGTTATATTAGTGGTGACAGAACGTAGCTGATGATTCAAACGGAAGAAGTTAGACAGCACTGGAGGGCATCCTCAATCTATAGTTCATCATAGGCCATAGAACAAAAGAGTTATGCTGTAGGAATAAAATATCTCCAGAGTTCTCCATTTACTCTTTCAGTTGTGTACATGATTTAACAATTTATTTTCTTTATTAAAAAGATAAACTTGGATATAAGTAATTATTATATGGAAAGAAAGCGTCAATTAGTCCTTATTAGTGTGAGAGAAAAATGCTTACCATCAACTATTTTGAATGAGGACAAAGGCCTCTACCTCCAGAGGGGGTTTTAAAACATTGTCTCTGTTTCCCCAGGAACCCCCCAGAGTTTATGTAATGTATGTCTAATCATGTTTATCGTTACTTATAGGATGTGTTAGTCATTACGTGCACAATGCATTTTGCTGTTGTCAATATTAAGTGATAACCATTGATTAATCTGCAAAGCATTATGTATTAGTGGAATCTCTGTTTGTTTTGTTTATTTCATTATGTTATTCATGATTATTTTCTTTTTGTGTGTTTTCTAGTTAGAATTGTAAAATGGCCACACAGGATTTTTCCTCTGTATGTCCAGGGGTTTTGTCCTGTGCGTTGTCATAGTATAGTAAATAACCCTTACTGGTCTTTTACTTTTCTCCAGCCAAATGTGAGAAGAGAGGTTTGGCCAATTTGAGGTGGAGATATCCTTGAATTATATCTGGAATGTGGTTATGAGTTCATATAGTTCAATTTTGTATTAGATGTGGATTTTACTAGTAGATTCCAATAAGATAGAACTGAACGATATCTCTGAAGTATAATTGTATTGTATCCAATTTACATTATATGGAATTTTTAGCATTATTGCATTTTCCTTATGGTGTTGTTCCAGTAGGAACAAGAGGAGGAAATGTGAGAGAAAAATGCTTACGATCAACTATTTTAAATGAGGACAAAGGCCTCTACCTCCAGATGGGGTTTTTTTAAAACATTTGTCTCCGTTTCCCCAGGAACCCCCCAGAGTTTATGTAAAGAGAAATGTTTTTGCTCCCTACAATGTCAATTCTAACATGAAAGAATCAGATCACATTTGGACTGTTTACCTTCTATGGAGATCAAGAAACTCAACAGAGGAGCCTAGAGGTGCATTATCGTGCAATCCGTCTGCCAGGTCAAGTACCTGTGAATTTCACTGTCTGAGGGTTGCACCCAAGGAAACAGTTGGGGGGGGGGGGGGGGGGGTGGTAGACTTGTAAGGGACCTCTGACCCAAGCCACACCCTCTGTTGTTGTATAAAGCCCTCTTGATCAGAAATAAGATTAGACTGGTCTGAACACTGCTTTGGAGCAGTACTGAATTTTTCTCTTTATTCTGCAGAATAAATAATCTTGAATATTCTCAGTTTTGTTTTCTTGTAGCGGGCAGATTAACCTCACCAATCATTGCAAAATAATTTCTTCCACAGATTTGGCGTTGTCGGCAGGATCTATGCTAGCCTTCCTATGCTAGGACCTCTTCATGCCCAGGTTGTGTGCACAACGGCAGGCAGGAACCGACCGTAAAGACATCAAAGAAGGAGTCATCTGGACATGACTGGCAGATCCAGCAGAGAGCAACACGAGATCTTGGAAAAATTAAGGTGAGGACGAACTGAGATATTTTACCGATCAGAGAAGATCGAAGGAAAAGCTATTGTGTAAGAAGTAGCTCTGAGTAAAACTTCTTTGTTAACTCAGAAATCCCCCCCCTCACATAGACGTATGGCCTGTTTGCATGCGGCGCAACTAGGACGGGGTAGTGGTCTGGAGGACCGCAAAAGTGGCCAATATTGTATCAATCAAGAGGAAAGTGGGTTTTTGTTTGTTTATCTTTATTTTTTTTAATATTTTTTTTTATTCAATAATAACTCAACATTATTGAATACATAATACTATAGAGTATTGTTGATTCCTCCTAGCAGAAGTGTTGAGGGAAGGTGAGAAACTTCTGGTGTTGTAGAAATACAATTAAATTAATTAATAACTAGAGTAAAATTGGTTATCAAGAAAAGGGAATAAAAATACAATTTAAAGACAAAAATAATAATAATTGTTATTTTTATAATTTTAATTATTTATTGTTTTTTAATATTTTGTTTATATTTAATTTTGGAGGTATTGATAATCCAGCTATGCGACTTACTTTCTAACTAGTTTCAGTAAGTTTTAATAAGTTAGGAGAACGGCATTCAAGGGCCCACTGTGTGACTCTATTTGCAGTATAATACACTTTCACATGAATCCTGTGTGATCAAATTGGTGCCTGGTCGATTGATTACTCTGGAACACGTATGGATGAGATGAGTTCGGAGAGATTCTATCAGATTCTTGGCTTTTGTTTAGCCTCCTGGCTGATAAAAATCTCAATGAAACAAACAAATGTATAAATGCAAGATAAGCGTGGTATGTGTGCTGTACATAACATGTCAAACTAGTTTCACACATGAGTCCTTGGTGTAAAAGTAGCATTATAATCTGAAATATCTGGTAGGATTGCTAGAAAGGATACCATAAGGTTTCAAATGAATTAGGACAATTTTTTTTTTTTAAATCTTGACAATGAAGGTGGAAAAGTTTGCCCATGATGCATTTGGGATTCTTTGTTTACGATGAAACTTGGAGAACAGTGTGTGTAAAAGACATTTTAGTAGGATATTGGTTCAGCAGAGGAAGCTGCAGAACTAAATAATTTAACTAATAGTCAAATGTTGTACAACAGAGAGCTATGCTGTGATAGTATGAATAGATATTGCACGGTTTGACTGTTGGATTGTGTTTAGAGAGATGATTGTGATAATAGTGTTGTGGTGAGTTGAAGCAGGTTTTAAGTTGCTGGAAAGTGTTTTTGGTTCAATAAATGCGCCTTTGGTAAGGTTAGGAGTATGGTGAGTTGTATTTTTTTAAGAACTATAGTTGGTACTTTGTTAATAGATTTTATGGAAAAGCATTCAAAATTGGTAAAACTAAATTGATCAATGTAAATTAAAAAGAAAATTGCTTCCAAAATATGTTTTAAGACATCGCGGAGAGCAGATATGATGCATAGTAGCAGTAGAAATGAATTAGTTTTTTGATTTATAAAGAGTTATTCTTTTTCAAATTTACTTTATTTTTCCCTTTTGTGTTCTTGTGTCAAAGTAATCTGCTGGTTGAGATAAGATAATCCTTTATCTATCCCACAGAGGGATAGTCTGCATAATACAGCAGTAACAAATTGAATGGCACAAAGCATTAGTAAATTGGTAATTCTAAATCAAAGGATATGATAAATAACTAAATAGTATAGATTAAACACTATACATTAAATCATGATATTGCATGAATGAATTGTTTGTTTTGGTGTGATATACAACTGTGTTTTATGTTTTGAATCCTTACCGGTTACTCTTTGTTTTGCTCAGTAGGGCTGGTGATTGTTTAAGATGATCAAACAACATTATTAATATTATTAATTTTTATTTTTGTCTTACTCTAGAAGTAATCTCGATTTGACATTGAATAAAGTAGATGTTGATATACAGTATAAAATTTAACAAGTAGTTTAACAAAGAGGAATAATTGTTTTGTTTTGTATACAAGAGAGGTAATGGATTGTGTACGTCCGCTTACTAAAAATTGAAAAACTTAAATAAATGTGAAATACATTGGCCATTTAGATGTTGTTTTTTTTTAATTTGGACATTCAAAAATTTTGAGTTTAAACTAGAATATATCTTGTGATTCGATTAATGTTGTAATTATGTATTGATGAATTAACCAAACAATCTATCCAGTGTTTTATTTCCGCAGTTTTAAGCAGGAATCCACTGACTGCAGTTTTGACCAGTGTAGATGTAACAGTCTGATTACGAAGACTTGGAGGACTGACAAAGAGATCAGATCAAAGAGGACTGCTCTTAATTGTTGATGTTAATACTTTTTGTATTTAACTGATTTGCAAATTTGATTATTTAATAAGCTCAACTGGAATTATTTTGAGATGATATGAATGCAAGTATATAAATGGAGAGACCTTGATTGAATTTAGCTCTATATCCCATAATGAGCTTAATCGTTAAAATTGATAAAAGCATCAGATATTATAGAGTGCATTATAGAACCAGAATAATTATTGATTAGTTCGTATTTTAAAATGACATTCTAGTTTTCTAGTCTAGTTGTTGAAACAATCTTCAGAAGCTGAGTTAAGGATTACGATGTTACGCTCAGGGAGACTGTTGTCAGAGCACCCTAGAGTGATTATCTCTATGACACTGCTTCTTACAGTAGTAGACCTTTCCTTTCATCTTATGATAATGTCTGAGAACAATACATTAAGCACCTTAGGGTTTTTCCACACAAGCCCAAAAGCCTGATATCTGATGAGAGACTTGCCTACTCCTGCATTTCCGAGAAGGTCTGTGAAAACCTTGTCTACAGAAATCCAGTTTAGCCAAGATCAGGCTGAATAACTTGGGACATTTTCTGAACAATGAAAACGCTTCTGTTATGGAAATTCAAATGCAAGCGTTGACTCTTGCTCATCCTTCCCTCCACCAACGAATATGAAGTGTTTGGCCTCCAAGTACAGCTGACGCACAATTGGAAAAAAACATGTTGTGCACAGTTGAGAAACCTAATCAACTGTGCTCCTTTGGACCTGGATTCGATGGTGTCACTGCATCAGAAAACATGAAACTGAATGACTGCAATTGGAATTTCTTCTCCAACTGAGAGCTGTGGAATGACTGAGCACCAGAAGTCCTGCTGGAAATTATATCTGTGTGATTACCATAAGGACTGCTTCTGTGTTTTCTCAGCCATTGTTTTATCAATCTGTCTATTCTGATAGTACACAGATTATCATGTTCTCTAAGAAAAACTACATTCTGGTAAGAATATTGCCAAATTTAAATTAAAGAATTTTCCAAAATTTTAGGAAAAGGTTTTGAATAGTTTGTAAATTCAATAATTAAGTAGAAACAGAATTAGGCACAGATTATAGATGAAAGTGATTGTTTCATTAAATTGACAAAAATGTTATTAATAGCCCTTCTAGGTTTAAGATGGTCTCAATTTGAATGCTGGCTATGTTATTGTCATTATACATATATATTTGTTTTAAAAAGGTGTTAACTTGATTGGAATGCCAAATAACCTCTCCATTTTTCTCTAATCAAACTGCTGAATGATAGGACTTATAGTTGAATATTCCCTGTCCAAAAGGTAAGACTAGCAGTTCAAAGCTTAGCACATAATATATGTAATTTTTAGGAGTTGAGTAACGTAAATTGACCAGGAGATAATCAATAGTTGATCAAATGTTATTTATCAAAGCCAGTTAGGCTCTTATTATATTGTTAGGGTTCTATTAGATTGATGACTGCTGACATCTCAGGCTTATTGTTTTCGGTTATTAATTGTATCTTTAAGGGTATAAGTAAGAATTATACAAATAAATAAATAATAAATTAAAATGGGAATATAGTATTGAACACTGAATATTAAAATGTTTTAGCATGTGAATCACATTTTTCTTTACCCTCTCTAGTTGCTTAACTCGTTGTTGAAGTTATGTGGAGCCTCTGGTAATGTTTTCTTCTGCCACATTACGGAAATTTATTTTGACTGATTGTGAATTTATCAATGGCAGCACACTTATTAGAATATTGTAGTTCATTGATCTACTTGTGTCGTAGATACACAGTAATTCCTAAAATACTTAGAACAAGATGTTTACAGTTTCTTTTTTTTCCTTTATAACTCCAGCCGGCACAAAAGAACATTCATTATTTGAGTCATGACATTTTATTTTATTTTAATTTTGTCTCCTCAGGGTCGCACCCTGTCATGGCCTTTCTTGGCTGTTGTGGTTATTGTTGTTTTTGGATCATGGAACGAGGCAATGCTCACCAAGCCATACACGGTAGAACCTTTTGTTGCTTTTCGAACAAGTTTTTTTTGCACCAGCTCCATGTTGGGTTTGCTGGATTACTTTAACTGTGGATGAATAAGATGGTTTAATGTAAGCTGTGTTGTTGCAATCGTATGGAAATGAATTACGTCTTGTTGCATACTATGTCAGAAACTCAGTGCCGGGGTCATGGGTTGATTACTACGTAGCCTTTATCTTGCTATGGAGCAAACCAGTTTGTTTCTCTCAGACATCATTCTCTCTCCATCATCAACATGTGCAACTTTCACTTTGCTTACTCCAACTTCTCTTCTTCACTCTTATGGAGATTCACATGATTGTTTGACAGCGATAGCCCTTGTGGTTTCGCCCCGCCCAGATCATGCCACTGAAGTTCTTGAAAAGTTCCACTACAATGATTTAAACTCATGAGTACAACAAAAGGAGGGTTTTTGTTTGGTTTGTTTGTTTGTCATCTGTTTTTGTATAAAACAGTGTGTGTCTATCTTTGTACAACCGGTTGTGTTTGTGTTTCTATCTTTGGTAAACTGTTTTTTGTTTTTATTTTGACTGCATGAATATGTACAGGCAAGTGTGATACGATGTGGTGTAGCTGATTGATAAGACATTCAGAACATCTGTTTAATGTTGTGATGTCATAACCCCCCCATTTTGATCTTCCTATTTGTGTTGTTTACATTATTGTACTTGACCCCATCTCTATAGGAAATGTTGGAGCCAATGCAGCCAACAAAGCCGCCGTACCCAATTTTTGCTCAGTCTAATGATGGTTGTCTCCTCCACAGATGAGGACACAGGCTCACTAACTTTGTTTTTTCCTTTACTCAAAGGTATCCTTCACTAAATTAATGGAGTGGCAGAGCCGCTTGGTACAGTATGTACTGAGCTGTATCTTTCCCACAAGTTTTTTCATTGTTTTACTTGTTTGACATATGGTAGGTGTCATTTGGCAAAAAGGAGGGATATAGTTAGAGAATTAAGTAAACATAATGATTGTGCCGAGAACAATGCAGGAACCTCATGATGGACTTATCAAGCTGACGCTTTGCATTGATTAAAATATTCTTTGGTGATAATTGACATGTTTTTCAGAATGGAATCCCAGTAAAGCTAAGCTCTACTGAGTTTTCATTCCTGTCATTAGTGATGATGGGATTGCAAGGACGATCACATGGTGCGACAGGACTGTCCCAGCATGAATTGCTGACCAGGAGACCAATGCGGTTAAGTCTGTCTTCTGTCGACAAAAGCCACATATGAATTACACCACTTGAATCAGTAGTGATCAGATTGTCCAGTTTAGTATTTATCATTGTTAGATTTACTTTATAAATGGATTGTGTCGATGGGATTATGTTCAGACAACATTAGAGAAATGCTGTGCTGAGTCTGTAGTCGGTTATTCAACATAACTGTTAAATTACAGAATTATTCCACGTACCCTATTTTACATTCATGGACCTAGACCAAACAATGGTGTAAAAATGTGTCTCTTACCCAAGTGTTTAAGTCTACAGTATGTGCCCAGGTCAAAGCAGCCCTCGCATCCCACTTGAAGGACCACTACACCACCTCAGACCAAGTACCTGGGTAGCGACTGCTGGAGGAAAAGCTGGAATTCCGCCAGATTCCTGGGACCGTTCCAGATCCTCCTCACCACTGCAGTGGCAGTTAAGGTGGCGTCCCATTGCAAGAAAGTCTGCAACCTCCCAGAGGACCAGATCAATGACAACAACGTAAAATCATCGGACGTGAACTGAGATCACGATCCTTGCGGGATATGTGCTAGTAACCTCGGTCCCGTGAAGAGGATATGCCACTAGAGTATTTCTACTTGAAAAGGATGACGCCCCATCAACAGGAAAAGACTGGACACACCTGTGTGATCATCTTTCTTTCTATGCCAATTTACATGTATAATCTGACCAAGGCCCATCAAGATGTGCATGTAAGACAATCAGGAACATATATGTTCGTGATATCGGTTCCAGCTGAGTATAGGATTGTAGGTGGAGCAGAATTTTTTTTTTACATCTATATTAGCGCCGTAGGTATATCTACAGCTTTTAAGTGACTAAATATCATACATTATAAGTTGTTACTGTTCATTAATACAACTATCCTTGCAGAAGAAGCTAGAAACAAGAATTAACTTTGATCCGTTTAATGGTTCTCCAGAATCGTATGCTACTAGACATAATGAGTGCGGTTCAAGGAGGTGTATGTGCTATGATAGGTGAGTCGTGCTGTACATACATTCCTGCCAATGATGTAGAATCGGGAAATTTGTTTTTAGCCATACAAGCTATGAAAGAGTTACGTGATGATTTAATGAAAGATCAAGCTAACACTGGGGACCATTTGCTTGGCTAAGAAATGCACTGGGGCCATGGATTTCTACGCTCATAAAGCTATTGATACCTGGAGTGATAATGTGTTTAATGCTATGTTGCTGTCTAGCATGTTTAGTACCTATCTTTCGTAAGATGATTACTAATATGGTGATGGGACAGTTTGTCTCCATACCACTTGATGAGTGGAAATCACCTTATGATGACAGAGATGTTGAGACGCTGAGATACTGAAATGTGGAGATATATGTCTAATCATGTTTATTGTTACTTATAGGATGTGTAAGTCATTACGTGCACAATGCATTTTGCTGTTGTCATTATTAAGTGATAACCATTGATTAATCTGCAAAGCATTATGTATTAGTGGAATCTCTATGTTTGTTTTGTTTATTTCATTATGTGATTCATGATTATTTTCTTTTTGTGTGTTTTCTAGTTAGAATTGGAAAATGGCCACACAGGATTTTTCCTCTGTATGTCCAGGGTTTTTGTCCTGTGCGTTGTCATAGTATAGTAAATAACCCTTACTGGTCTTTTACTTTTCTCCAGCCAAATGTGAGAAGAGAGGTTTGGCCAATTTGAGGTGGAGATATCCTTGAATTATATCGTAGATGTGGTTATGAGTTCATATAGTTAAATTTAGAATTAGATGTAGATTTTACTAGTAGATTCCAATAAGATAGAATTGAACGATATCTCTGAAGTATAATTGTATTATAACCAATTTACATTATATGGATTTTTTAGCATTATTGCATTTTTCCTTGTTCCAGTAGGAACAGAGGAGGAAATGTGAGAGAAAGATGGTTACGATCAACTATTTTGAATGAGGACAAAGGCATCTACCTCCAGAGGGTTTTTTTTTTTTTTTAAACATTTGTCTCTGTTTCCCCAGGAACCCCCCAGAGTTTATGTAAAGAGAAATGTTTTTGCTCCCTACAATGTCAATTCTAACATGAAAGAATCAGATCACATTTGGCCCTGTTTACCTTCTATGGAGATCAAGAAACTCAACAGTGGAGCCTAGAGGTGCTTTGCTGGCAATCCGTCTGCCAGGTCAAGTTTGCAAGTACCTGTGAATTTCACTGCCTGAGGGTAGCACCCAAGGAAACAGTTGGGGGGCGCAGACTTGTAAGGAACCTCTGACCCAAGCCACACCCTCTGTTGTTGTATAAAGCCCTCTTGATCAGAAATAAGATTAGACTGGTCTGAACACTGCTTTGGAGCAGTACTGAACCTTTCTCTTTATTCTGCAGATATAGCGGGCAGATTAACCTCACCGATCATTGCAGAAGAATTTCTTCCACATTAGTCTCAGCAGTGAAAATTGATAATTGATCATTTATAATATTATAATATATATATATATACATATATACTGAATGTATGTATATACGGTACATATATAATTACATATTGACATACTGTATATATAGAAACTCTACTGTACATATAAATATATTATTATTATTATTATTATTATTATTATTATTATTATTATTATTATCATCAGTTATAATAATTTGAATATTGTCAATACTTTATTAATTTTGGTGTTTAATACAGTTTGCTAGTAAGTAGTAGTTGCTATAACTGGAGGTTGTAAGTCTAATTTCTAGCTTTGTCTGACACTGGGTTAACTGTAACATAGTGTTGTGCAGCACAAAGATGTTTATTGTTTTTTGGTTTTATCAGGATAGGTCAGGACAAAAAACAGACAAAACATGAAAGTCATGCCTACTGACATGTGAGGAAGCTTCTGGAGTTGTTCCCGCAGAATTTACGCCGTGACAATGTGTTAAAATTAAACCATGGAACTCCAGTTGTAGTCAAATTCTAATTCTATTCTAACACAGTTTTACTTTCATTCAAATAAAGAATTCAGCGTTTATTTCTCAGAGCTATAGCCTCCACCTAGACCCCACACCGCTCTCCTTGATTTATTAAACCAATTTGACACAGAGGACAGCAGCATTTAGAGAAGGATACAAGGTTTTGCCCAACAGCATTTTGCGGAAGCAAGCAGCATAAAGCCAAATTGATGAGAATAACAACACTGAACAGATTGGAGGACAGGAGGACAGAGTAACGATATTATCAATATGTTTCCAACACGTTATCAATTACAGACTATCTAAAACCTGGATTAAAAACAAGTAAAAAAGTCACAGCACTTCTGGAACCTAGGCATAGATTCACCTGGCAGTTGAGGAAGGCTGAAGGTCTACAGTACAGCCTTCTTCAGACTGAGGAGCTTGCGCTGTATAAAGTCACACATTTGCACTGGAATGTGCAACTATGAAACTTTAACAGTTTTCCAGAGTGACATAAGTTGCATTTTATGTTCTAAATGTATGCATATAACATTGAATAAAACCCCTTTTTATAGTCAATAACATTCCCAAATTTTTATCGACTGTCACTTGTCCAGAAAAACTGGATGGAGGGAGATGAAGATAGAGGGAATAGTGCAAAAACAGGCAGACAGACAGACAGACAGACAGACAGACAGACAGACAGACAGGCAGGCAGATAGGCATATAGACAGACAGATAGAAAGCCAGACGGACAAGCAGATATTCAGACAGATAGACAGGCAGACAGATAGACAGACAGACAGGCAGACAGACAGACAGACCCCTTTCACACCTGGAAGTAACCAGATTATGGCTAGATGTTCCTGAGCTTAATCATATCAGCATTAGATTGTCTGGAATCAACTGTACAAGGATTTATTTATTTTCTTCCCTTCAGCACCTTAGACACTTACATCCATCAAATACAAAATATGCGCTTAAAAATGAGGGTAATGCCTTCTCCCACTCTGCTCTGATCACTTTCAAAATTCAATTCACACCCAGACTTTTCCAATATGCTTGAGAAACAATGTGTTGATGGATTTGGGTTTTGAGCAAATTCAAATTTTACTTCACTGAGTGTTTGGATGCATTTACCAATATAACCAGATGTAAGGATAGACTTACTGTAAGAAAAAATAGACAGACAGACAGACAGACAGACAGACAGACAGATAGATCGATAGATAGAATTTTTTCTCTTTTTTTATAATAAAAAGTCACACTTTGTTCTCTATTTGATGGAAATTTTATGGATATTCTTCCATAAGGTTATAAGGTCAGTATGTACAATAAGGATTATAATAAATAAAGGATTTAAAGATTCGAATAAGGATTCACACCAATACCGCCAATACCGCCAATACTGTGTGGCACGGTGGCGCAGTGCATTGCACTGCTGCCTCACAGCAAGAAAGTCCTGGGTTTGATTCCTGCCTGGGGCGCTGTTGGCACCGTGCTCCGGCGGGTTATCTCCCAAACAGGAGTCTTTCTGTGTGGAGTTTGCATGTTCTCCCCGTGCTCACATGGGGGTTTCCTCCACATCAGTAAGGACCCCCCTCAAAAACATGCAACCATCATTGTCTGACCAGCGATGGACACCTATCACCTGGTCCCCGGGCGCATCTACGTATGCTGCCCACTGCTCCTGGCTGTGGCCCCGGAGGAAGGACAAGCCAGGATGGGTTAAATGCAGAGGAACCATTTCACCATCCAAAGCATGCGTGTGTTGTGTGACAAATAAAGACTGTTTCTTCTACTGCCAATACCGAGCAGCTACCAATGTGTTCACAATGCGGCTGTGTTAACTGTAAAACTACTTATTTAAGCATAAACCTCCCTCGATATAATAATATATATGATAAGAATTATGTTTAATTTAACATTGCTTTTCAGGAAACGCCAATTTTTTGTTATAGTGAACACTATAGTATAGTATATTGCTATTAGTATATGTTTAATCATAGATAATAATATTAAATGAAGTTAATATAAATGTTAATATAAATAATATTAGATGAAGAGTGTCCTGTGAATCTATTCCATTTGGGCTGAAAGTGTCCGTGTTATATGATATCGGCTGAGGTGAGAAAACGGACCTCGCCCCTCCCTGAAGTCATGATGCGCTGCAAATGAGACGCATGTGAGAGAAATTCAGAATGAACCGGCTGCTCTGAACAAATATCAAGGCAACCATTTGCAGCTGAAACACATCCAATGCTCCTTTGTCCCGTTTCGTCTGATCATTACAGTAAAAATACTACTAAATCATTGATTATTTGTATGATTTACATTATTGTGTGATTTGCCGGTAGAGCCGGAACGAAAGGAACCACTTTTCAGTCTGACATAATTTAGTTTACACTGATAGAATATATATATATATATATATATATATATATATTTTATTTATTTATTTATTTTTTTTTGTGAGCAACAACCTACATCTGTGTTCATTCAAAGACCTGTTTGAAAATGTGTTATTTCATCGACAGTGAAACTAACAAAACTCCTCAGGTTAAAAGTATTTACGTATGCTCATATCATGTATGATATGTATGATCATTTGTAATGTATTTTCGATATTAAGATTTTCATTTTTCAAATCTTTTTAAAGATTTGCATCCAATTATCAAAAGAGTGCATCACAATAATTAACTACATTTGGAATGTACCGTCTCACAATAATAATAACAATAATAATAGTAATCCAGTAGTACCTTGATGTACGAGTGCACTAACATACGACTTTTCCGAGTTACGAGCCGTCGTTCCTTTGATTTTTTGTATTGATTTGCGAGCAAAAATGTGAGTTACGAGGAGTGAGCTTCAGGTGCAGCCGCTAGTGGGCGTGGCGAGCGAATCCGGCCAGCATCCTGCGTCTCACTCGTTCACTTCAATGTGGTTACCTGACCGTGGAAGCATCTCTTTTGTGCTTGCGTTTAGTGCTTTTAATGCAGTTATTTTGCCCAAAAAAAAAAAGTTCTAACCATGGGTCCTAAGAAAGTAAGTGCTGAGAAGAAGAAGCGGATGATGTAGATTGAATTGAAGCATGAAATCATCGAAAAACATGAGCGAGGTGTGCGTGTGAATTTTTTTGAGTTAAGGGAAAGTGAAGTGAAAATAAATAAATAAATGGTAGCAATTAAGTTTAGCAATAAAGTGTCGCAACAATAGAAGCGACCGAAAAGGCACAAAATGAACTCCTCCAACCTCCTCAGCCTATCTCCTCCACCCTCCAGCTCCGCCACCATCTTCCGTTAGTCCAAGTCGTCTGATCTCCAAGGTAAATACACTTTATAAAACCAGTTTATTTCTTTACATTCTCTTTTATTATGTTTTAATATGTTTTATACAATATTTGTTATTTAGAAATACATTTTTCTTATTTAAAACTACGTAACAAAAAAAATTGGGGTGGTTTTTTGGGGGCTAGAACGGAATAATGGCATTTCAATTAATTTAAATGGGGAAAATTGATCGGCTATACGAGCAGATTGCATTACGGGCTCTGTCACCGAATGAATTAAACTCGTAAGTCAAAGTACCACTGTAATAATAATTATAATAATAATAATAATAATAATAATAATAATAATAATAATAATAATAATAATATACAATGTGATTTATGGTTATTAATATATGTTTAAAATGCACAACCAATCAGGTGCCATATTATCTTATTAACATTTTGGGAGTAAACAATAGGTTGGAACACTGCATAATAAATACAACATTATAATATAAAATCACAAGAGTACTACTGTGTTTTTTGGCAGATACAGGAGTTTGGTTCCACTTTTTTATAATTATGCATTTCTATCGTCTTTGTAATCCAAGAAAATAAAACCTGTTGATTTTCATGTGGGGTTGCTATTGTACTGGTTCTCCTTCACATCGCATCGGAATAGGAACTTGTTAGCACTGTTCGTTAAACTTTGTACTGTTTCTTTTTTAAATAAGATGTTAAAGTCTTTACTCTTCATTCGCCATCTCGCATTTAAATGATTTGACTTGAATACTTAGAACTGCAAATCACCAACTTAATAAACAGGACGTGATGGGATTGTTGTGCAGACAATTAATGTATTCGCCTCCCAGCACAAGTTCACACAGTAAATGGATTACCTCTAATGAACAGTAAAGCAAATTAGAAGATGGATGAATGGATGAATGAGTTTATAATGAATCATATTATTAATTAGAAGCAAGCCTCATATACCGGGAACAGGAAACTAACCTAGCGTTTGTTTCATCAATTCATTATTTCAATTTTGCAATAGATTGCAATCTTAAAGCAACGGCTGCTGAAAAGTAGGAGGAACACGCCAAGAGATAAAACACAAATAACACACAGATGTTTTTTGGTTATTTTCCTGGTTGGGGCATGGCAGGTTACAGCTTATTTAGTGACTTAATGAAAAGTGAATAAGGACTGTTAATTAAGAGGGAGAGGGTTCTGGGGTAAAAAATGTTTACTTAATCAATATGTGTGACAATATCTACAAACAATTACAACATTTCAGTTTGTTTCTCACTATTCCTATTCATATACATCAGTGGTACTCAAACTGTGGGGCACTGAGAATGGCAAGGGAGGCCGTTTTTTTTATTTTTAAAGTAGAGGCCTTTAATAAATATTTTAATCACTAATTTGACATGACTAGTTAGATTTCATGAAATATGTTTATTTAACATATTAAATACATCTAAATAGGATTATAGTTTATGTTTAAAATAATACAATTTATTATTTTAATTAATATTTAAATATTTAAATGTATTATATAATATCATATTTACATTTATTTTCATCATTTATTTTCATTATTATTATTTTTTTCATTAGTTGTGTACCTTTATGCCCTTATGTGAATAGACAATAAACGCTGGAAATGAATGGTCGACCTGGTTTGCTGTAAACTTAGTTTGCACAATTTATTTGTACTCCATTGATATACGTGATGTGGGGCATGTATGCCAGGAGCTCATTTTAGGCTGGAAACGTGATTAGGAAACTAAGAGTGAAATAGAAAATACAATAGAAATATTTATTCATATATTTTGTATAAGTGGATATTTGATTAAACATGAAGTTAATTATCCTCATAATAATTAACCTTTTCACCCCTCCCAAGGCCGCTACCCCCTTCCCTCCAGGAAAGCTGTGTGTCTACCTGAGTGGGGATCCTTTGGGGGTGGCTACTCCGTAGCCCTTGGAGTCCAGATTTCCTCCCACCTTCATGGTGTCGCAGGGCTTGCGCTGCTCGATGTACTCATTCATAGTGGACTCCAGCAGGTAGGCGTACTTGCCCTTGGACTTCCTCACACGGATCACGCCCTCGTTGGTGTTCTTTACGAACACTGTCGGGTCCGCACTCCGCATGTAGGACCACATCTTCTCGAACACCGCTATCTTGGAGCGCTGCAAGAACGGGAAAAGGAGGGACAGTTGAAAGCTTGAAGAACAAAGTGGCCATATTTTGAACTATACTATACAGTATATATACAGTATATATACAGTATATATATATATATATAAATATAGACAGTGGTACCTTGAGTTACAAGCGCACTAACATACGAGTTTTCCAAGTTACCAGCTGTCGTTCCATCGATTTTTTGTATTGATTCACGAGCAAAAATGTGAGTTACGAGGAGCGAGCTTCAGGTGCCGCCGCTAGTTGGAGTGGCGAGCAAATGCGGCCAGCATCCTGTGTCTCACTCCTTCACTTCACGTGGTTACCTGAGCGTGGAAAAGTAAGTGCTGAGAAGATGAAGCGGATGATGTCCATTGACTTAAAGCGCAAAATAATAGAAAGTGAGGTGAGTGAGGTGTGCGTGTGATGGAATTGGCGAGGCAGTACGAGCGTAGTACTACTACGATATGTACCATACTGAAGCAGAAGTAGACGATAAAGGGTATTACCCCAGCCAAGGGCGTTTAAATAATGTCTTAGCTGTGGACCACTGTCCGTGAAAAGATGGAGAATCTGCTGTTGTCATCTGCGAGAAGGCAAAAATTATCTACACATTCGCTTTTATTGTGTTTTATTGGGTTTTTGTACAATATTTGTTATATATAAATACATTTTTCTTATTTAAAAAAACGTAACAAAAAAAAATTGGGGTGTTTTTTTTTGGGGGCTGGAACAGATGAATGGCATTTCAATTAATTTCAATGGGGAAAATTGATTTGCTATACGAGCGGATTGAATTCGAGCTCTGTCACGGCACGAATTAAACTCGTAAGTCAAAGTACCACTGTATGTCTATATATATATATATATATATATATATATATATATATATATACATATATAGTATAGTATAGTATATAACTATACTAAAGACATTTTATACTATACTGTTCTGTGTGTGCCCTCTTCACAACAAACACTCACTTCACTCAGACACTCTTTACTGCTGTATGGTTTAACATTTAACTTAAGTCTTGCTATTAAACCTGCAAAAAATATATATTTTTAAATGTTTTTATATGGCTGCAACTCCTTCACTGACCCTTAGGACAGCTTGGATCCCAGTTTGGGGACCGCTGGTCTCCTACGTGATCATATGTTTTGGCTCGGTTTTATATATAAAAACATAAATAGTCGAGTTTTATTAATGTTAAATAAATAAATTGTTGTTGCTAATATTTCATGTCAGGGTCTATATACAGTATATGTAGACTTTAATTTGATATTGACACATGATTATCAGTATAGATTGTATTACAACACCCCTACAGGATGAAAGGAACAGTACAATGTGTAATTTTGAAGACGTGTACTCTCTCTCTCTCTCTCTCTCTCTCTCTCTCTCTCTCTCTCTCGCTCTCTCTCTCTCTCTCTCTCTCTCTCTCTCTCTCTCTCTCTCTCTCTCTCGTTCACCCTAAAGAACTCTTTTGTGGAGCCTCCGTCCAAAGTGCCGTAGGCGATCTCCGTCTGCTTGGCCAGATCCTCAGCGCTCTCAATGGGCGACACCATCCTCTCCACGGTGAGGAAGGCTGCCAAGTTGGCCGTGTAGGAGGAGATGATGATGAGTGTGAAGAACCACCAGACCCCTCCGACAATACGACCCGAGAGGGACCTGGGGGAGTTCGAAAGAGAGAGATTATTGAACCTTAATTCATTCAATCAATCATTACATAGACATTCTACATGTTATAGCCATTTATTTAAAAAATATATATTTTTTTTAATAAAAGCATAAAAGCACACACACACACACACACACACACACACACACACACACACACACACACACACACACACACACACACTAAACCAGAAAAACGCTACCACCCAAAGCATCAACAAGAGGAGATCAGAGCCACACAGAGCAACAGAGTTCAGGCGTCGACAGAGACAGTGTTGTGTGCTGTTATTCTCATATTCCATTAGTATTCAGAATCTGAACCTTTCCCCTTATCACCAGCCAGTAAACAAAGAAGAAGGCAGGAGAGGGGAGAGGATAGAAGACAGCAGGAAAGAGGAGAAGAGGAGTGGAGGTAAGAGAGGTAAGAGCGGTCCAGAATTTACCAGAATGAGGGATTTGAGATTCTTATTTGGATGATCCTACGGACAAAAATGTACACAAAGCAAAAGTGTTCCGAAACATCAGAAGATTGGGGAGTGAGGAGAAATTATGTTCAACTTTGGCAACAAGAATACAATGTTCTATCTCAGACAAAATAAGTATTTAGTGTTACTTGGCCCGGTTGAGGGTCTCCTGGGAGGAAAAGAGACAGAAACTCACCCCCCTCGCAAAACACACACACACACACACACACACACACACACACACACACACACACACCTCTGTAAAGCAATAGAAATTGTTGCACAAAACAGTGTAAAAATAGCGCTGACTCAAACTTTATTTGTTTGTTGTTGAGCAGATTAAGGAAGGAGTAGACTGTTATCTTCTCTTCCTCTCTCTCTCCCTCCCTCTCTCTCCCTCGCTCTGTCTCCGTCTCTTTTTCTATTGTACTTGTGCACATTCCATTTTAATGTATTTGACATAGATAGAAAGGGCAATAGACAGTTCTGGGTGGAGGAGAAGGGTCTGCAAGTGAAGCCATACAAGAATGACGCTTGATTTTCTTTTTCCATGTAAGACTGACTTTTGCTTAAAAATGGAACATCATTCATTTCACGACCTAATCTCATGGAGGAAATAAGTACAGTACAATATTGTCCTTTGTGTTATATCTCCCTGGTGTTTTTTCAATGTCATTTTAATGTGTGGTAGGCCATTTTCATTTCCCTTTGGTGGGCAATTTGATGCCAAAATTGTTGAGAATTGTTTCACTTTTGTCATCGTGTCTCCTCCCTGTTGCCTCCGTATCAGCACAGAAGGTTAGAACAATACACATCGACACAAAAACACACACAAAGCAAACGCACACACACACTTTCACACACAAAGCAGAGATACATGAGCACACAAACACAAACAGTAATACACACTGACGCTCATGCGATACACACACACACACAAACAAAAACACACACACACACACAAACACACACACACACACACACACACACACACACACACACACACACACACACACACACACACACACACACACACACACACACACACACACACACACACACACACACACACACACACACACACATTCACACACAGATTTCTGTCTCAGTCTGTCTGTGTTTCCCAGATCAGACCAGCTGAATATCACACACACCCTTTAGGTATTTGTGTGTGTGTGTGTGTGTGTGTGTGTGTGTGTGTCTGTGTGTGTGTGTGTGTGTGTGTGTGTGTGTGTGTGTGTGTGTGTGTGTGTATGTGTTTGTGTGTCTGTGTGTATGTGTGTGTGTGTGTGTGCATGCGTGCGTGCTGTGTGTGTGTGAGTGTGTGTGTGTGCGTAGGTGTGTGTGTGTCTGTGTGTCAGTCTGTTAAACATGTCCCCACACTCAGGGTGGCAGGGTCACCTCTATACAAGCAAAACTAGCATTGCCACTGGGCTGCACTGTTCACGTCTCAGTCTGTGTGTGTGCATGTGCGTGTGTGTGTGTGTGTGTGTGTGTGTGTGTGTGTGTGTGTGTGTGTGTATGTGTGCATGCGTCTGCCTGTGTGTCTTTGTCTGCCTCTATCACCATAATTTGATGCCGATATTTTACCCCAGTGATTCCTTGTTATTGTTGCACATGGAACTAGGATTGCAAAAAGGGATTGCAAAAAATAACAGATGGTATATTGTTAATAATGATAATTTTAAGATGATGATTGTCAATTTATTTTCTGCTTTAATTTGAACATTAGGTGATTTGGGGCGGTTTCACAGACAGGGTGTAATCTAAATCAGGACTAATCCAATTGAAATTAATCCAGAATTGTAAAATGTCTTTATGATACGTTGCTGATAAGATGAATTAGTTCTAGACTAGGAAGTCCTAGACTAAGGTAGTTAAGGACTTATCAGCTCCTTCTGTCTGGTCTTGGTGCTGGTCGTAGTCCAGATAATTCCTTTATCTCTACTGTCAAGGTCAACCTGGAGGCCCACATCCATTAATCCAAAAATAAACCTGCCTCTGGCCAGGTTCTATTGAAGCCTTCACATAGAACTAGATAAGCGCTAATTTTCCTTCGTAAAATTATATTTTTAAAACCAAGACTAGGCCAAGTCTGAGACTATTTTGAACCGTGACTGAGAAAGGCCATTTCAGTTAGTCCAGATTAAAAGTGTGATTTAGTCTAAAATTTGGCCTAATCTGTGTCTGCGAAACAACCCCAATGTCTCTTTGCAGGATCATATAGGACCTCAGCACAAACAATAACTTCTGCTGATGTGAATTAATAAAAACCGGTTCTACTGTATAGGATAATCCCTAAAGGCTGCTTTTGCATCGAAGCGGTATGAAGGGTAATATTTTGACATTCTGGTGCTTAATCAATCGAGTTTAGTTTAAGATGGGGCCATATCAAATACTAGTTGGTCTTTGCTGTATGTGAAATATGTTGGTTTCTTCAGGGTTGAAGCATTTTAAAATATGCCAAATATATTTGAGCCATATAGGATAGTCTATGGCTATCAGACCACACTCCGATAGTGTGGTCCTTTTGGCAAGTTTAAAGACACAAGCCATGTGAAGAATGTTACATCCGTTGTTTATCATTAGGTTTAGTGTATATTGCCACTTCTTATTGTGTACAGTTAACTGTTAGGTTTTTTGTATATTTTCCAATTGTTCTATATACTGACATTTTGTTTTTTATAATTTTATTGTCTTGTTTTATTATTAATTTGCCTACTGTTTTGAAGTGAGCTGCTGAGACAATTGCAATTTCACTTCAGGATGAATAAAGTACCTTTCTATCTATCTATCTATCTATCTATCTATATATCTATCTATCTATCTATCTATCTATCTATCTATCTATCTACTCTATCTATCTATCTATCTATCTATCTATCTATCTATCTACTCTATCTATCTATCTATCTATCTTGACAGACTTGACAGTTTTAGTCTGCTATCATCCCATCATGTGTTAAATCTCTCAAGATTCAAGATTCAAGAGGTTTATTTGTCACATACAGAGCACGGCATTTTGAATATAAAACCAGCTTCAACACTCACCTCTCAGCCCTGTCAGCCCTGTGAAAATTATTTGAACTGTGCGTGTGTGCGTGCGTGTGAATCTGTTTGTTGAGGTGCATTGAATTGAGGAGACAGGCACCCTGGGGCAGCCAAGTGAAACATTGGCTGGTCACTTCACAAACACACACACACACACACACACACACACACACACACACACACACACACACACACACAGAACCAGAAACACAAATAGAAATAAATTCTTAATAAACAGACACAAATGCCAATATTTCCATTATTTCAGGGTTCATTTGACTAATGCACTACCTTAATCACTTCTGTAGATTGCTGAACAGACACACACACACACACACACGCATACACACACACACACACACACACACACCCACACACGCACCCACGCACGCACCCACACACATACACATGCACACACACATGCAGATCGATAAATAAATGAAAAAGTCAGGTGAACCACAAACATTGCAAAACGACACTTAATGTTACAAAATTCACACCCAAGGACAAACAACATTCCTGCTAATTTTACCCTCCCACACACTCGAGGTCCAAAATAAGAAAGAGCCTCAGGCTTCACAGCGTCGACTGGACAGCCTCTGACAGCCAGCGAGTGTGTGTGTGTGTTATTCTTAATGTGTGTTTGTCCCTGCAAATACACAGACATACAGTATCGATTGTGTGAGTGTGTTAAAGTTTGTCTTCTATTAAATAAAAAGCTGCTGGCAGAAATAAAGACAATACAAAAGCTGTTCATTTCTATCCAGCATCACACCAGAATGCCCTTTAAAGATCCTTTTCACCTTTCACCTTTTCATTCACCTGTGTGATTTTTAAAAATTCTATAATTTACTGTAAATATAGCATGGCTGGGTTGATATGAATGTTAGGATATCTGATCCAGTTCAGTTAGTTAAGAGACCCATGGACCTTGGGCAGAGGGAGAACACAAAAAGGTTTCTTGTTTCCTATGACTATGCTGGGGTTTCATTCGCCCCAAATACGCACCAAGTCTCCGCCGCTTTAGAAACACCTGTCTCAGTGAGCATAAACCCAAACTTGAGGCTGCAGTCTATTCCTATGTTCCAGACCAGAGAAGGTTAGAAAAAGTTGAAAGGTCAGTGGAACAGTCCAGATGTGTCCTGCAGAACTGGATTGATTCTGCTCTGTTGACAGTAGCACAAAGTTTGCGGTGACATTAATCTTCTTGTAATGCAAAGGGTTTTGGTTTTAGTTTTTTTTTTTAGTTTCAAAGTTGTAGGTAAAAGTTGTAGAGGAGAACCTTAGATTTGATGCCTGGTGGCTCTGCTCCACACTGTTGCTTAGAATTAAATTATATTTTCCGTAGTTAGCACCAATACCTTACTGTCTAAGTCCAAACAGCCAAGCGTATTAAAACATGCCTGGAAGGTTTTCAAGCTCCTAAACGAGTTAAAGAGACTACAATTAAACTGATATCCATTGCAACATGAATAAATGTGCAACATTTTAGAAAATAAAGTTACATAAATGAAGAAACAACCACAAACTGATGCACAAACTGGCATGTCCATGCACACATACTTAAATACAAGTGTGGAAGAATGTCAAGAGATAAGCAGAAGGAGGGTGTTAGAGACAGGGTTGGGGGGGGGGGGGGGGGGATAAGGCAGCAGCTGCGTTGTGGCAGGGGGAGATAAGGGTGGGACTGGACAACAGACATATTGATGAAATAATGAGAAGAAAAAGAAGAAGAGAGCCACATAAAAATGTTCACATTTTCTGCTGTAGCAAAAATAATTAAATCAGTGCTTATTTCCCTTACTTACTTCCCTTTCACACAATGTGCTGTATATGTATATACATACACACAAACACAAACAGGTTGCAATTTAATTAGGCTGTAGTTTAATTACTTGGAGAACAACAAATGAAAAACATAGGAAAGACCAGATAGATAGATAGATAGATAGATAGATAGATAGATAGATAGATAAATAGATAGATAGATAGAGCAGCAGACAGCAGGGAGTATTGTTGAAATTCTCTCCATCCGTGAGTCACTCTCATTTCTGCAATCTGGCTCAGAAATGTCAGAAACAGCTGCTAGGGGAAACACACAAATACACTTACTTACACTCTTTCACACAAACACACAAATCAGTAGCCACGTTCCTATCTACCTATAAGGTCTCTATCTCTCCCTCTCTCTTAGTCACTTAGATGCACACACACACACTCTTCATACCTGCACACACACACACACACACACACACACACACACACACACACACACACACACACACACACACACACACACACACACACACACACACACACACACACACACACACACACACACACACACACACACAGTGCATACACATGAATTAAATGTTTCTTTCTGTCAAAGTGATGCTTGTGTGTCCTTGACAGGAGGTGGGAGCTGTAATCCCCGACAGGAAAACGCTCGGGGTGACACAGACTCGGAGAGTAAAACTTTGATCTAGTCCAGTGACTGTCAAATGACACGGTGTAGCTCAACAACAGCAAAACAGCCAAACAGACAAACCGTCACAACAAGCAATAGCACCCGCTATTGGACTACTGCTCTTTTTTTGGACAAATTTTCGTAGAAACTATACCGTTAAACCCACTGACCTCACTGCAAATGTTGGGGATTGAGCACCTTTGTTGAATATTGAGGGGAGAGTTTTTTTCTGATATTTACAGTCACACTGTAGACTGGAAGGCTTCATAGGTCCCAAAATCCTATTGAGCACGGAAACTTCTTCCTGAGATCAGATTGAAACTGACCATCTTTTTCCACAAAAATACCCAGACCCTTTTTTTCCTCTCAAATACTACAGAGCCAATCCAAAGGATGTCCAAAAGGAGAATGGATCCGAGTCGGGTCTCTTGGGTCAGTTTAGGTATTTTCTGGATCCGAACACATCCCATGATTAAAATTGCTCCTAAAATGCTGGTTTTCTAACCTGTCAATGTCTCCACTGTACTTAGTTTTTGTTTTTTCCCCGTTTGTTATCTGATAGGCTAATCATCAGGGGCGGTGCTCCCTATAGGCGACATACAGTAGGCAGCCACCTAAGGCGCCATCTCGAGGGGGTAAATCAAAAAAAGTAAATCATCAGGGAGTGATCATCACTGGCTGAATTCAAACCCAGGTCACTGCAGGGGTTTCACCTATATGGTACATGTTCCTATCTGGTTAAGCCACCAGAACACAGCTGGTAACTCTCTGTCGGTACTATTCCATCAGAATTCTTCTGGCAGTGCCTATGGGGCACCCACACTCTGATGGTACCAACTTGGCGCGATTGGTGCGCCAGAACAGTGTGTTTTTATTTTAGATGGAGGTTATTTTATTTTACTCTGTTTGCTCATGGAACAAAACAAGTACCACGTGTAATGGGAAACTTTCTCTGTCACTCTCCGTCACCCAATTGGCCAGAAAGAAATGTGGACATAGGTTAGAAGACCTCAGTAGAAGACCTCTACTGAAGACTCAAAATAGCAATTATCTCAGCATCCCAAACTCCTCTAACCTTAAGTCAACCGCTGTTTCCAGTGTTTTTTTTATTATTTTTTTAACCTGTGCTGTCAGCATGCTGGGCATACAACACAGGGTATTTGTATGCCATTTGCATCTAGGACAGAGTTGGTCTGCAAGAGGAGTTCAAGTTCTCAACCTACAATGCAACTCTTTATTATTTCTTAAATGATCAAGAACTGCTGCAATAACTCTGTCTTGTGGACGACCTGTAGAATGACAAGAGCACAGTTTTTGGTTATGGAGAGCCACCACCAACCCCCCTCTTTGGAGAACTATTTATCATGTTTGGATCTATAAACAACTGATCACTACTCCAAGAGGGGGAGAATCACCATGGTGAGACAAATAAACATAGAAACAAACAACATTTACACAAAAACATAAACATTGAATGACCACATGTATTGAAAAACTGAATTAGGTTCGGGAAAACTGGAACTACAACTGGTCACGTGGCCTCTTCCTGTCAAAGTTATGGCAGTAAATAAGGGAGGAAAGGAGAGGAAAGCACGGTTGCTGGGGTGCACTCCAAGCAGGGGTGCATGTGTGCAAGTGTGTGTGTGTGCGTGCGTGCGTGCTTGTGTGTGTGTAAGATATCCACCGGTGAGTGTACTGTACATGACTTATCCCCAGTGGTACTGGTGTAGAAGGTCGGTATTATGTTGCGGCGCCTCCAAGCAGCGCAAGGGGCCCCGAAGCCCCCCGAACTCCACAGCCCCGCGGACAACCCCCGGCTGCAGGAGATCCCGCCTGCGGCCACGGAAGACCCCCGGGACCCCAGAGAAGCCAGAGGGCCGTGGAGCAACTCCCGCGCCCAGCCTGAGGAGCATGACCAAGTCCCAGGGAGCACGAGGAGGCCCTGCGCCCCAGGGGCGCACACATACAACCAGCCCCCGGGTGCAGGCACAAGACGCAGCCGCCGGCACAGAACCCAGGCCACGGGCGCAAGGCACGGACCGCGGGCCCGGATCACGGCCCCACGGTGACAGACTGACACCCCAGCCGGCTCGGGTGGGCCGGCAAGACCCCCACACCCACCCACGCCCCGCACAAGGGGGGGGGGGCTCGCCCCACCGCAGCTGACCAGGCGCCCTGCCCGGTGTGAGTGCCAAGCCCGGCATGAGTGCCAAGCACTGTTTCCAGTGTATATAGATGTGGGATAAGCTGTTCGCCGGAAGGTTCACAGTCAAGCTTATATAAACACACTGGCCTATTCTGATCTGCCCTTCCATTTTCTACCCCTTCCGAGTGTTTTGTACCTTGGGGAGATGTCGCAGCCCTGTTGCATGAAGGCCCCCAAGGAGAACCAGAGCGAGTTGAAGATCCCAAACTCATTAGTGTGCTCCGGAGTGTCCTTCTCCTTCTGCTGTTTATGGGTGGGGTTCTGAGCTCCTACGAGGGCAGGACAACAGGGGTGAGGCAGGCGGCGGCATCGATACAAGGTATATAGCAACCAGGCAGGCTCAGGAAACACCAGCACATAGCAATACTGTTCAGTCACCCTCGTGGAAAATGAACTTGGAAATTATGAGGTATTGAGAGCAGAGAAGTAAAAGTACTCTGATTGTTCGGTTTCCTGAGATGCGTTGTAATACTAAAACTACTGAGCTAATCTTCTCCCTCATCCATCTATAATGAGCACTATTATAGACAAAACAAGCAACATCACACCCACTTGGCTCTAGCCTTTCCAAAATTTCTGTTGACAATGTTATGAAACTAAGCTTGCTCAAAACATCCCTTTATGCAAATAGCCTAAATAACCTAATAAGACTTCCAGTGTACTGGAAATGGAATGTACCGTATGTGTATATTTATTTACATGTTAAGCAAGCACAGTAAATGTAAGGGACTCTTTGGCCTTTGGTAAAGACCTGGCGTTAAAACAATGAAAAGCTGTTCCGTACCTTGGAAGTGTCCTGGGTCGGAGGAAGAGGTCTGAGCTCGTCGGGAGGCCGGCAGCTCATCTTCATCATCAGAATCGTCTCCCTGCCACTCGTAGGGACTGAAACGACTGACCTATTCAACGGACAGGGGTGGGAGTGGTGATCTATTATTGAGATGGTAAGACTCTTTATTTCCTTATTCTTTATCTATATTATTTCTGAGGGTTGGAGTACTGGATAGTACACCTACAGGAAATGGAAATTGTTAAGGTTTAGGTATTGAAAACATGGTTGGCGTGGAGTTGGATACGCAACGCCACAAAAAAGCCTTTAGGGTGTGGTGCTACACTAAAACAATCCCTCAACCCCAAGCAAATAATACTCAAATTCTTATCCTACATTTTTAGCTCAGAGTTTAGGATTAGGGGGCTTTGAGACTGCGAGTGTGAAAGGCGGCTATACAAATAAACTTGACTTGAAGCAGGCAGAAAATCAGGCAGCGAAGCAGTTCGGCTGGAGGAGTCGGCTGCTTAAATAGGCCAACTTATGAGGGCGTGCAAGCGTGTGGTGCCGTCGAGTTGTCTGACAGAAATTCAATTCTTGGTTTCTCAGATATCCCATAATTAAGATTTATTGCATGCATTTAATTATCTTATCTTTCCCGTGCGTTTTTTCTTGATAGTGTGATTGGCAATATTATTGGACTAATGTCAGCTCAGTTGTGTACCTTCTCAGTTTTACAGCCAATATACCAATTGTTTGCATGTCCATAATTGAGCATACTATTTAGCATAGCAAATTCATTTTTAGAATGCCCAAAACCATAGTATGCTCAAATAACATTCAAATAGTGCCAGGATGACAAAGTCAATGCTAAATAACAAAATGTTAATATAAATATCAGACAAATCTATATACAGTACTGATGAGCCTGAGCCTCCTGTCTTATTTCACCATGAACCTTTAAAATTCTAACCGAACACACACACACACACACACACACACACACACACACACACACACACACACACACACACACACACACACACACACACACACACACACACACACACACACACACACACACGCACACACTTAAAGTTTCCCTCCCCTGGGCCTGACCAGAAAGAGCACCACGCTGACTCCGATGTAGGCAAAGACGATGCACATCCAGATCTCGTAGGCCAATGGGTCAAGGAAGGAGAAGACCCCCGGCTTGGACTTGGTGGGCTTCTTGATCATAATGGAGATGCCCAGTGACATGAAGGGTTTGGTGAAATCAAT
Organism: Zeus faber; assembly: GCF_960531495.2. Lineage (NCBI taxonomy): Eukaryota > Metazoa > Chordata > Actinopteri > Zeiformes > Zeidae > Zeus > Zeus faber. Next base: position 3,009,500 of record NC_137200.1, on the reverse strand, counting down.
AACTTCCTCCCGCACCAGGGTGATGGTCAGAGGGGCCACAGCCACATCAGCCTTCTGCAGAAAGGGAGAGGGAGAGAGAAAGAGAGTGGAGATACACAAGACAGAAGAGATACCAGATATTGATAGATAGATAGATAGATAGATAGATAGATAGATAGATAGATAGATAGATAGATAGATAGATAGATAGATAGATAGATAGATAGATAGATAGAGTAAATTAATAACAATAACAATAAATATTTAATTGGCAATATGCAATAAACTTATATATCAAAAACATACAACAAATGAAAATCTTACTTAGAAAATAGAAAAAAAATGTCAATATACAATACAATGACAATACAACACAATAAAAATGAATGATAAACAATAAAACTCTGTATCAACAATTCACAGTCTGACAAAAGTAGGAATTGTGCAAGTGTGCACACAAATACAATTAAATAAACACTGGAAAGACCTGAACATGCAGTGGTTCACACATCACACCTGCAGTGGTTTTAAAGTGTGTATTTTAAAGACCTGTGCCTTTCGAAAACCTTTTCCAAGACACCCAGAGAATGCCACTTTCCAGTCAAATATCTCAGTGCATCTGTGGTAAACAGGAGTGTTTTATTTTCTTCGCTCACAGTTTAGGATTAGGGGGCGTCATCAAATTATCCTTTGAATGTGGGATGGCAAATCCTTTGAGACTGCAACTATGAGAAAGGGCTGTGCGAACAAACATGACTTGACTTGTGAGAGACTGTGATGTAACCCAGGAAATACACGGTGCCAGAGCCATGTGCGATATCACGACATTACCCAGGTGCTCGACTCTTCCAAGCTTTCAAACCAACACCCGTCCTCCCTTGCGTGTAAAACACATTAGCATATACTTGTGCGTGCTCTACTCACATGTCCCAGCAGATAACACTGTGTGATCATCTCTCTCTCTCTCTCCTTGTTTATGTTTTACACACACTCTCCCTCGCCTCATTTCCTCGTCTCATGTTCATCTGCATTTCTGCCTCTCTATCCATCTCTCTCCCACACATCCTCCCCTCTCTCTTGAGGAATCTGGGGGTCTGTCCTCCGTTAACTAGTGAGATCTGTAGTTGAATCATAATGAGACTTTCTAGAAACGCAAGTCTATTTTCAACACTCGCAACAAAAAAGACCCGTGGGAAGAACCGTAGCACAACACACAACAGCCTCGTGTCCACAGACAGAGACGTGTACGCTCACGCTGTGGAGTTATGGAGTTATTTATGCCTTTGCATGTGGCAAGACTATTCTGATGAATCTTGTTTCCCCCAAAGAACTTGAAAGAGAAATTACATTCAATAGCCGGCAGTCATAAGTATTAAGTGAGGTCAAAAGCAAATGTCCTTCTCCTTTTTCCTTTGCTCCTTACACCAGTGAGCCAAGAGCTACAGATGTTTACTAGGGCTGTACGCGACACAGAATTTTGTCAGTCGAATCGAATTCGGCTGTTCCAAAAAAGTGTGTTTTTATTTTAGATGTAGTTTATTTTATTTTACGTCTGCTTATGGAACGAAACAAGTGTGTGTGGAATGGTATGGAACGAAAGCGTGTGTAATGGGGACACTTTCTCCATCACTCTCTCACCGATCACCCCCTCTCCATGCGTAATGTGCAGAAAATAATGTGGTGTACGAGTGTACGAGTTGTGCCCCGTTCCTGCGTGCGCGGTCCCTACACTGTTTTTATTAGTTTTATTTGGAGGAATGGGGCACGGTGATCGGGATGCGCGATGAGCGTGTGTTTGAATCACACACATTAAATATATATTTATGATTCCTCTTATTTATAATTCCCCATTGACACATTGTTATCCCTGTGCCTTTTGTAAGCGTCTATCTGTTTTATCCTGTTATTGTAATGCACACTGACTGACAAAAAAAATAAACAAACAAAAAAAAGACTGCTGGACTTAAAGAATCTCAGTCGACTGACGGGTTTCTGACTGATGATTTGACTCGTCGACTTTCAGGAGCAGCCCTAAAGTTTACGTTTCAGCTCTTAATTTAACCATAATTGTACCTTCCTAATTTTAAGTGAATGAGCAAAAGGGAAAGTGGGTTCATCATGAATGTATCAATGTATTCTCCATATTTCATGGAGATCCACTAGATACTATACCCTATATTTTCCATTGGTTTTCATTGGTCAAGGGTGTTTTAACAGGCTCAATCTTCTAAATATTATCTCTAGTTTGGGTCATAGAATATTCACAAGAAAATCTGTGTTCTGGGTGAGTGGAATTAGCTTTCTTTACCTTTGTCCATCATCAGCCTTTGAGGACATTTTCACAGAAAACATGAAGGAGTTCCAGTACTTTTTTTTTTTTTTTTCTGTGGCCAAACAGGAACTTAAACCAGGACCAGGGGGTGAAAGCTTGAACTGTGAGGTGAGGGGATGGGTACAGTCCATGCAGATGAAGCCTTTTATTTATTGTATTACGGACTTACCCCGTAGACCAGTTCTCCCACCATGCCATTCCACATCTTGGTTTCGGGGTCCCTGGAGCCGTATTTGCCGTCCCCCACCAGCTCCAGCCGGTAGCTGAAGCCCACGTGCTTGGCGATCTCGGTGGCCAGCTCCACGCAGTAGCCCTCGTACCTGTCGTTCCCCACCAACTGTTCGTGGTTCTTCTTCAGCATCACATAGGGAGCCTCCTGCAGGGAGAGAGAGACAGAGGGAGGGAGAGAGATGTGTCATTTACTATGAGCATGATGTGAGAATCATCTTGTCATGCATGTTGGAGGTCAGATTCATTTAGTTTGAGAAAGAACGAGAGGTTGTATAATGGTTTTCTTTTTTTTCTAAGACACTTACAAGATGCAAGTTGGCGCCGCGCTAGTGGCATCCTGTTGCAGTAGCTTGGTAAGAAGAAAGGAGGAGGGATCGCTGTGTTTGTGAACAACGGATGGTGTAATTCCAGACATATTACTGTGAAGGAGTGTTTCTGTAGCCCAGACATCGAACTGTTGGCCGTGGGTTTTCGTTCATATTGACTGCCGAGGGAGTTCACACGCGGCATCATTTTTGCTGTTTACATCCGACCATCAGCTGTTGCTGACGCAGCGTGTGATCTGTCATCTGCTCAGTCACTGCCAGACTACAAACAAAACACCCAAATGCATTCATAGCAATTTCTGGAGACTTTAACTACACTTCTCTCTCTGCTACACTTCCAACTTTTCAGCATTTTGTCAACTGCCCCAAAGAAAATAAAACTCAATGCAAATTTGAGAGATGCATACAGCTCCAAAGAGCCCCCCTCTACCACCCACCAGTCTGTTACCTGTAGTCAGGTGAAGAGGTAGCTGGAGAGACTGCACCAGAAACAAGGCTGCGGGTCCGGATATTATCAGCCCCAGGGTCCTGAAGGCCTGCGTGGACCAGCTATGTGAGATTCTACAGCACCTCTTTAACCTCAGCCTGAGCCAGGAGAAGGTTCCAGTGCTGTTGAAGACATCCTGCCTTGTTCCGGTACCTAAGAAGCCTAAGAAGTCTTCTCCATCTGCCCTCAATGACTAAAGACCGGTTGCCTTGACATCACACATCATGAAAGTCATGGAGAGACTGATATTGGCCCATCTCACACCTCAGGTGAGCACCTCTCTGGATCCACTGCAGTTTGCCTACCGCCCTAAGGTTGGAGTTGAAGACGGCATCATCTACCTTCTTCAGCGAGCCCACTCTCACCTAAAGAACATAAGCAGCACTAGGAGGATCATGTTTTTTGATTTCTCCGGTGCTTTCAACACGATCCAGCCTGCACTGCTGCGAGAAAAGCTCCAAGAGATGCAGGTGAACGCCTCCACAACCTCCTGGATTATTGACTAAATGACAGACACACCACAGTTTGTGCGGCTGAGGGAATGTGTGTCTGAGCGGCTGGTTAGCAGGAACAGGAACATTGTAGGCAACCACCTGCGGTGCACCTTTCCTCTTCACTGTGTTTACCCCAGACTTCGAATACATATCGGAGTCCTGTCATCTGCAGAATTTTTTGGATGACTGTGCAGTAGGGGTGTATCACTGGTGGACAGGTGACTGAGTACAGGGAACTGGTGGACCACTCTGTGGCATGGTGTGGAACGACCACCTCCTCTTAAATGCGACCAAGATGAAGGAGATGGTTGTGGATTTCAGGAGGAACAGGACAAAGCCAAACACTATTTCTATCCTGGGAGAAAAAGTGGAGGTAGTGGAGGGTTACAGGCACCTGGACAACAGACTGGGCTGGAAATGCAACACTGAGGCTGTCTACAGGAAGGGACAGAGCAGACTCGAATTCTTGAGGAAGCTCACGTCCATAGTAGAATTTTCTTTGCAGTCATCTGTTTGGGCAGCAGCATTAGAGCAAGCGACTCCAAGAAACTGAACAAACTGATAAGGAAGGCTGGCTCTGTGCTGGGACTGCTCTGGAGCCCCTAGAGCTGGTTGTGGAGAAAAGGATGTTGCACATGCTGCTCAGCATAATGGACAACAGGCTACTTCAGCTCCGCTGCAATAAGGACCGTTACAGGAGGTCATTCCTGCCCACCGCAATAGCCACCTACAATGACTCCACTCTGTGCCAGGAGAGGAAACTCCTCCTCTGAATGATAACGCACAAGGCACATTTTTACATCACATTTAACTTCTACTTTTAAGCTTTACCTTGCACTAGGTTAAATCATATTTATTATATTTAATTTCTATATAGTATAGTTGTTATTTTATATGTATATACACATATGAATATATATATATGTGTGTATCTGTATATATATACATGTATGTATGCATATATATGTGCATATATATATATATATATATATATACAGTATATGTGTATATGTGTATGCATATATGTATGCATATATGTATGTATGTATGTATGTGTATATACTGTATATATAAATTGTATATATGTGTGTATGTGTATGTGTGTGTATATATACAGTATATGTGTATATATATGCATATATATATGGGTGTGCATATGTATATATGTGTATGCATGTATGTATGTGTGTATATACTGTATATATATATATATATATATATATATACATATATATATCTATATACACACTACTCACAAAAAGTTAGGGATATTTGGCTTTCGGGTGAAATTTATGGAAAATGTAAAAAAATTATTGAAACAAAAGCCAACAACAGTGGTGGGTACACCACAACAAATGTCAATGTCTCAATAACTTGTCCTGTGCCCTTGAGCAACAATTACAGCTTGACAACAACGTCTCATGCTGTTCACAAGTCGACTTATTGTCTGCTGAGGCATGGCACCCCACACTTCTTGAAGGGCAGCCCTCAGGTCATTGAGGTTCTGAGGTACAGAGTTACGAGCCTCTACACGGCGACTCAGCTGATCCCATAGGTTTTCTATGGGATTCGGGTCTGGAGAAAGTGCAGGCCACTCCATTTGAGGTACCCCAGCCTCCAGCAGCCGTTCCCTAATGATGCCACCTCGATGAGCTGGAGCGTTGTCGTCCATGAAGATGAAATGAGGCCTGTGTTGTTCATGCAGGGGCACAATGACTGGATTAATGATGTTATTCAGGTAGTATGGGCTTGTCACTGTACCATTCATAAAGTGTAGGGCAGTTCTGTATTGACTAGACACAGCTGCCCACACTGTAACACCACCACCACCAAAGGCTCGTCTGGTGACAACAGTGGCTGATGCATAGCTCTCTCCTTGACGTGTCCAACATCGTTGGCGACCATCATTTCTGCTCAACATGAATCGACTTTCCTCAGAGAACAGCACTGAGGCCCATTGGTCCCTCGTCCAGCATAAATGCTCCCTGTCCCGTGCAAGACGATGATGCCTGTGCCTGGTGGTGTGGTCAGGTACCCTTGCAGGTCGTCTAGCACGTAGACCACGCTGATGTAAGCGGTTTTGAATGGTCTGACGTGGCACTTGGGTACCTCTCACCTCCCTTAAATGTGCCTGGAGTTAAGTGGCATCATCATCCGGTTCCACAGGGCACTGTTCATAATAAAGCGGTCATCAGTGTGGGATGTGGCCAAAGGACGTCCACTTCTATGCCTTTCTGTGACTCTTCCAGTCTCTCTGTATCTCTGTTGCAACCTGCTGATGACACTCTGTGACACTCTAAGCTCAGTGGCCACTTCCCTCTGAGAACATCCCTTTTGAAGCCTCGCAATGGCGAGGTACTGTTGATCAGTTGTTAGGTGTCGTCTTGATGTCAAAATGTGAACGGCATGATGAAGAGGACTGTTTAAATACCGATTCTAATTAAACCAGGAAATGTATTGGTCGATTCATGGATCAAACACCTGTTGTGAATTTTGCTGTTCAGCTCCTTGTTAGAGAACAGCAAGTTGTGCAAAAAGTACTGAAACAGTTGGACATGTGCATTCAAAAGTTTAGAGAAGGTCAAATTAAGTTCACCTGTAAAGCTTATAGTGCATTTTAGGTTCATCCTGAAATTTCACCCGAAAGCCGAATATCCCTAACTTTTTGTGAGTAGTGTATATGTAAATATATGTATTTATGTGTGTGTGTGTATATATATATATATATATATATATGCATATATAAATAAGAACTATAAGTAAAAATTCAAAAACAAACTACCAAATTGTGAGTGTTTTTGTAAATTATATGTGTTTTGTGTCATTGCTGCTGCAACACTGGAATTTCCCTTTGGGGATTAATTAAGTATTTTTATCTTATCTTATCTTATCTTATCTTACGTTAAAGCTGCAGTCTGTAGAATTCAGTGGCGTCTAGTGGTGAGGTTGCAGATCGCAACCAACTGAATACCCCTCCCCATGGCGGTGAAACATGGGGGCCTCCGTGGAAAAGACGGTGGCCATGAAACTCGCAAAAAACACGAAAGGCCAGTGTTTAGTTTGTCCATTCTGGGCTACTGTAGAAACATGGCGTGTAAAATGGCGGCCTCTAGAAAGCGTACCGGCTCCCTATGTTGATGAACACAGCTCATTATAAGGTAACAAGAACATGATTATTATTTTCATCGGATTATACACTAATAAAAACATACTAATGAACATTAGATTACATTTCTGCCAAGTCCGTTCCGTAAATTATACACACTGCACCTTTAATGAGTTTTCAGACTACAAAATACAAATAGTGATGTGAAACAGGATAATAATAATAATAATAATAATAATAATAATAATAATAATAATAATAATAATAATCTCTGTTGTGCTTTACATTAATAAAAGGCAATACAATTGTTTTATTATTACTAATAAAAAACAATGACTTCAATAAAATAAATAAATATTATATTATCATATGTTTAGACCTTGAAGGATAGTGATCATTCCTCAGCTAATGATTTTCAATCATTGTTTCTCTTAAATTATTGGTCTTGAATTATTATTCTTGAACAACTCCAAACAATTCTCAAAATAATTATCAAATATTTCTCAAAATAATCCTTACAACAGTTTTGGTGAAAACTATAGATGTGAAAACAGCTGCCTTGTGTTGTGTTGTACTGTATTGTATTGGTCCTACCAGTATAGTTGTAACAATGTAGGTTTTATTCTGCAGACCGTAGAACTCCTCCACCACAGGAATATAGATTGCAGTGTTGACGTAGCGCTCCATCTCGTTCCAGTAACCCACCTGTTCAGATGACACCACACATCTGAATCAGTCGGGAAACGCTTCTGCAGCAGTTCAGTTCAGTTCTCTGGGAGGTCTGTACAGTATGAAGCTGTATTAGGCTATGGAGCTGTATGAAGCTATATGGTGCTATATTAGGCCAATTACCTGTGACAGGTTAGAAGTACACAAACCCCTGCATCCACCCAGAGCTACAACCTCCATGTGTACGTTACTCAGCAGCTGCTCATAGGTGGAACGTCAACCAAGCGTGTTCTTGAAATCTAGATATGTTAAAATCGCTCACAATATCTCACCTCCATGACACATTGCTACCGTTGCACTATTCCTATCCCACCTCCACCCGAGCTCCACCTGCATCCATCTGCTACTCATCCCATGCTTATGTACATGGGGGAATTATTATAACACTATTACATACAATATACACACGCTTGCCATACACGCTTGAACATGTTTCTAATTCGATTAAGCTACCTCAATTAAATTCAGAAACCAGCTCCTGTGTTGCAAGATCAAAATTGGAATGCTGCACAAATTCATCCACTTCATCAGTTCCAGCCAGAATAGCAGACTTATAGACTTCCTGAACGATGAACGAGAGTCAGTTGGCTCTGAGTTGCGAAAAATAATAAATTCTGTCACAGGTATTTCTTTTGGTGAAATACAAGCTGTCACATTCAATATTAATTACGCCAAATACCTAGAGCTTGTTTGCCTTGGACTATCTATCTGTAAATCGATCTATCGAAATAAGCATCTATCTAATATAATCACAGATAATTTGAGAAAAAACTACTGTACTACTGTACTGTACTTTACAAAATAATTGATGTTTTGAATTTCTTGACAATATTTCCTCATAGAGCTTTTCTGTATCCCTGCTTTCTTTTAATTCAATTGTTGTTTTTTTGATTAATACTTACATTAGAATTTCAAATTCAAATGATCAAGCAGTTCCTCTATCTATTTTCTTCTTCTGATTTCCTGCTTCTCAGTGAGGTTGCAACACACAGTTCAGCATCTATCTATCTAAAATGTATTGTGCACAGTGGAAAGTAGTGCTCGACCTTCATGGGTCCGGTGTGGCTGAGCTCCATCACAGTGAGGGTGAAGTTGGTGCGATGACCTCGCTCGTCAAACTGGATGTGACCGGTCAGACCTTCCAGGCGCACCTGGAACACGCACGCATGCACGCACGCACGCACGCACGCACGCACGCACACACACACACACACACACACACGCACACGCACACACACACACACATATGCATGAAAACACAAAACACACAAAAACTTATGTTAAAGGGTGTGTATGCATGTCACTATATGAAAATCTGTGTGAGAGTGTGTGAGCGTGTGTTTTAGTGTATCTATAGATCATCTGGTTAACCAGTTGTGTGTGATATTGTGGGTGTGTGTGTGTGTGTGTGTGTGTGTGTGTGTGTGCACTGCTGTGTTATGTAACGTGTGTGTTATGCAGCATGTTCCAGTGTGCGCGCCACCTGTTGCAGAGCTCTCTGTATGTCGATGCCTTGGCCCCAGGGTGCGGGGGGGTTGGCCAGGCACTCCCCTGCGTTTCCGCGGCGAGAAATATCGATACGCTGTTTCCGGAGGTTTTGGAATGCTGTCGCCATGATGCTGATACCGTCATAGGTCAGAGCTCCTGTGTACTGACCAATCAGAGAGAGGCACGCCAAGGAGAATAATCGTGTGAACACATTAGAATGGAATGTAACAAAATATAGAGCAGAATAGAACAGAACCTAATTAGGTGTAGTACAGAACAGATAGAATGAATAGAATAGATAGAATAGAATAGAATAGAATAGAATATTTGCACGGGTTGCTCAGTTTACAGGTGGTAGTAAATTCTATTTCCTGCACAGGAACCCAGAAAAGTCTTTTTGGCTTTGCCAGATGAAGGCACATATCAACTTTGAAATACTGAGGAAAAACCCCAAAACATGACAATTTTTTGATTGGTGGGGATATCAAATTGAGTGTGTATACATATGTTTTCCTCCTCACCTTCAGCTTCCTGCGGCTCAGTTTGAGGTCTTTGCTGTCAAAGTCCAGAAAATCCTGGCTGAGCGTCTGCACCTCTGTGTCGGAGTTGTTGACCAACTGGAAGCCTGTCACGTTGGCGCCCATCTTCTGGAACAACGTGAAGTTCAGGTCCTGAAAGCCCTGCGGTACGGACATGAAATTAGGAAATGTTTATTTATTCTGTAAGATTGAACTTGATCTTGTTACCCTACATTATACAGATACAGCCTTTGTACAGTACATATATTTACAAACTTACCGTTGTTCTTGGAGATCACTCGCTGTATATAAAATAAAATAGGTGGGTAAATTAAAACAAAAGTAAAAAATGGGCATCTTAATATACTGTTGTGGTTTCCAATGCCGTAAATGTACCACGTACTCCAAAAATGGGCCTCGATGGAGGAACAAGGCATCGACGTCTGAACACACGGAGGTGTGCATGTATTGAGGGGAAACAGGGAAAATAGAAGGCACTCTCCTTTGTAGGTTAGTAAAAAAAATGTTTTTAATTATTGTACAGCCGTGGTGTGAGGGTGGTGCGGTGGTGGTGTGGTGTGGTTTTAGCAGCCACACTTGTCTTGGGTCTCAGTAATTGGGCCTGGGATCAGAAGTGGCTGTACGCCTGTGGCTCCTCAGAGCAATCAACTAGCAACAGGTAAATCACCCATCCCCACACACATACGTGGGAGAGCCTCTGTCAATGACATGTATCCATCTGCTCCCGGCTTGTTCCATCTTGCCACTCTCTCCAATAAACTGGTGTGTTTGTAATCATCACTATCTCTGCCTGTGTCTCTGTGTGGGAGTGCCTGAAAAACACAATTTGGCTGGTGTGTGGCAGGCAGAACTGCCACACAGCCTTTCTAATAATCCAAGCTTTTAAATCATTTATGGAGGACAGTGTCTTGGAGATTTCTTTTGTCCATTTTTTTTTACCGAAAAATGGACTTTACTGGATTTTACTGCCAAATGTCAAGAGCATTTTTCTATTCAAATGCACTATTTCTTCTTGACAATTTTTAACAAATTATTTTCGACATGTTAGAAAGAAAATAACGCGCTTAGACTTATCTAATTATCTTAGATAATTGGTTGTAAGAAGATCACAATTAACTATTGAGGATGTTGATTTTCGTCAGCCGTCCTCTAATTTTGGACTCTTTGTCTGGTAATACAGTTTAGAGATTTGACAGTTAAAAAACTCGGGCTCCGTTGTGGTTGAGTTTCCCCAATCAATTAGAACTCATGGAGGAAGCGATCATTCTATTTGATTGGGGGGATTTTCTGACAGTGTTGCTGCACATAAAATCCTAGTGCAAGGACAGAGCACATCCAATGTGTGAGCACACAGGGGTAATTTACATGCAAGACTTGGGTTTGGAGGGAGCCTCTATCTGAGTGTTTTTGAGTGCGTGCATACAATTCTAGTGAGAGCAGAGCGCACAAAGTCTCTGTGAGGGTAGGGTACTGTATATTTTGAGGACAGGGTTTTGAGCGAGAGCATTGGAAATCTGCACGCAAGCTTAATACATTCTGCTCTTGAATCAAAATACCATGCTCTTGACATTTGGTGGTAAAATGAAAGGCACAAAAGGGTTTATTTCTGCTTCTTTTAGTTCTTAAACAAGTATTTTGTAGTGCACCTGTCTGATAACTTGAGTCATCACAGGTCGACAATTCTGAAAGCCACACACAGTTTAGCCCTGGTTGAGTCATTGAGCAAAGCAGTTGGGCAAACTCTGAGAAAAACAACAACTGACATTCCCAAGCTGAAAGTAAAACATGGTTATGTAATACATGTAATGTTTTCCAATGTTCTGTCAGAAGAACATTGTGTAGAGACTGCTGTTACTGTTGGTTATTGACTTGCACATGTATGCTGGCTATTCAGTTCTTCAGTTCTGAAACCTCTTGATGCTTTTCATCATTCAGCTCTTAAGTTTCGAACTGCTGAAAAATATATGACTCACCATTGTGTTTTTAATGTATTGTCTCTAAAATCACCTCTCAAGTTCCCATGTTCAATGTAACTGATTTATTTCAAGATAGTGCCTCATATTCCTGGAGTGAACTTCAGAGGAATTTGAAAGTGGATTGGAGCCAATTAAATCATGATTGCATTTCACTGTAAATGTTTCGTCAACATGTTGTGCTGCTGGTTTTCATATTGTCATTTTATGCTGTTTGTTTTACAAAGATCTGATTTGTTTCATAAGATTTAAATAAAGTTTCAATGAGTCAAATCTCTCTCCCTCTCTGCAGTTTAAGTTTTTTTCACACCTTCCTTTGGTTTAAAGTCTCGCTGTTGAGACAATCGGTCCGAGAATGTTTGTGTTCTCCCCACAGTGATAAAAGCCCTACACAGCTTATTAGCTATGTGAGACAAAAAATAGGCCAGGGAACAGCGGAATTTTTTACAATTCTGGGGTTTGGGGAGCAACTAAGAGTCCTGAGAACCTCTGAGAGTTTGGGACTTCACACACACAGACACACAGACAAATATATACACTTGTTATTTGCATTTATTTTTACTTTTTCTTTATTATTTAACTGCTAAGAACACACACACATACAAACCAAGGTAGAATTGGTCTCATGATTAGTTTCCATCTAAGTCAATTGGAAAAACATTTCCGATGATCCAATCCATGAGTGACAATAGCCTCTGCAAACATCCCTCTACCTCTACCTCGATACCACATTACTTAACCTCAATCCCACTGAGGAAATGTATTTTTTATATCTAAAGGGATGATTTTGTTTAATTATTATTATTTATAAATATATATTTTTTAATCTTTTTTGATTGTGTAACAGTACATTTTTCAGGTTTATATTGTTTAAACATATTGAGGTTTATTTTCCATTATCCTGCCATATTTTATATTTTATTGTATAACAGTTAATCTTTCAGGTTTATATTGCCTACATTTTCAAAATGTTATGTTTATTTTCCATTATCCTGCTATTCTTTATTCTGTGCAGTTAACTGAGGTTTAGTGTATATTTCACTTTGTCCCCAGATCCCTTTCATTTTTATATTGTTTATATTGTTATATATACCAATCAGCCACAACATTAAAACCACCACTAAAAAACACTAATATTATGCCGCCAAAACAGCTCTAACCCGTCGACGCATGGACTCCAAAAGACCTCTGATGTCCTGTGGTATCTGGCACCAAGACGTTAGCAGTAGATCCTTTAAGTCCTGTAAGTTGCAAGGTGGAGCCCCTATGGATTGGGCTTGTTGTTCCAGCACATCCCACAGATGCTGGATCGGACCCTAACCCCTCCACATGATGTAGAAGAAAATGTGATTCTTCAGACCAGGCTACATTCTTCCATTGCTCTATGGTCCAGTTCTGACGTGTCCACGTGCCCAGGTGGCCTTTTGGCGGAGGACAGGGGTCATCATGACCGGTCTGCAGCTACGCAGCCCCATACACAGCAAGCTTCGATGCACTGTGTGTTCTGACACCTTTACATCATAGCCAGCATGAACTTTTTAAACAATCAATGCTACAGTAGCTCTTCTGTGGGATCGAACCAGACGGGCTAGATTTTGCTCCCCACATATATCAGTGAGCCCATGGACGCCCATGACCCTGTCACCGGTTCACCCGTTGTCCTTCCTTGGACCGCTTTTGGTAGGTACTAACCACTGCATACCGGGAACACCCCATAAGACCTGTCGTTTTGGAGATGCTCTGACCCAGTTATTTATCCATCACAATTTGTTCCTTGTCAAAGTTGCTCAGTTCCTTACACTTGCCCATTTTTCCTGCTTCCAACACATCAACTTCAAGAACTGACTGTTCACTTGCTGCCTAATATATCCCACCCCTTGACAGGTGCCATTGGAACAGGATGAGCAATGTTATTCACTTCACCTGTCAGTGGTTATAATGTTGTGGCTGATCAGTGTATATTTCAAAATTGTATTCTATTGTTCTTAAGTATTGCTGCCTATTGGGTTTTGATGTAAGCTGCTGGTACATTGCAATTTCCCTATGGGTATGAATAGAGTATCTATCTATGTATCTATGTACTGAATCTATCTATCTATCTATCTATCTATCTATCTATCTATCTACAGTATCTATCTAATTGGACCGCTCATAACTCCAATTTAGATGAACCAGTTCAATGTTAATTTATTTCTATACTTGAGCTCTTGATGTTGTTGTGGATGGCTAAGCTTAATGCTGTCAATTGGGAACGGGTAAAAAAAAAAGATGTATTGGCAAAAAATAATATTTCTGGCAGTTACAGTACACTGCAGCTGCATGTTTTAATGTTTCGATAAGGTCAATGAACAACATAGAAAGACAAACTTACCAGATTGGCCAGGATATAATGGTAGTTTTTTAGACTCCTCTTCTGAGCTGCAATCTGAAAGGGAGTGAGATAGGGAGAGAAAGGAAGAGAGAGAGAGTGAGAGGGGGAGAGAGAGGGAGATGGGTTGGACTAAGTAATGTGGCCATTAAGTATTTGTCACAGTCCTTTAATGATGATAAAGACCAGCCATTACAAACGTCTGCCTTGCCAGCACACTTACTGCTGCGCCAAGCACAAGAGAGAGGGTGTGTGTGTGTGTGTGTGTGTGTGTGTGTGTGTGTGTGTGTGTGTGTGTGTGTGCGTCCGTGCGTGCATGTGTGTACTGTATGTGTATCCTTCCAAACACCATCTAATTGGAAGTCTTTCATCCCTTTGAGGAATTAATTCCTCATCTTCTGTCTCATGCTCAAAGATAGAGAAAGAGGGAGGGAGAGAAAAGAGTCAGGGAAGTGGCATAAAGAAGAGCTAGAGGAGAAATGGAATTCCATTGAGGAAAAAGTGAGAGGAAGAGGAAAAAAGTCAGAAAGAAAGAAAGAATGATATGAGATAAGAAAAAGACAGCAGGGGTAAATGATGTTGAATGACAAGGATGAGTAGGAGGTGAGGAAGGTCAGAGCTCTGCAGGTGTCTGTACACGTGTAACCATCAAAACTCCAATTAGCCTCCTAACGATGGACACTCCACTAAACCCCATTAAACACTGAGACACATCCACACACAGGCCCCGCGCACAAAATGGAGTACTACACATTACATACTACATGTTCGTACAGTACTATCTTTAGAGTGTGAGTGAAAAGAGCCATGGTTTATCACCATTGATGACCACACTGAATAGAAGCGGTTACTGCCTTTTCACATTCTATTTGAGTATACTATGGTTTCAGGTATTCCAAACACTCTTTTTGGCATGCTGAATAGTATGCCATTCCAGACACAGCAAGTTTCTTTACTGTTGGCTAAGTTAAAATGTATTGTGTTCCACCAATAGAGAGAGCAATAGTCTATCATAACCTGATGAGAACAAACCAATGAGTAATTCTACCAGTTTTACTACAATTACTTTCAAGAAAATAGATAGCGGATCCAGATCATGGATAAGGCAGAGAAAAAAATGCTGCTATTAAAACAGAGGATCCAAAAGATTTATTTTACATTCAGTGAAAGGAACTAAGGACAAAAGTCATCTTGTGATAACATGATTTGTGTTTAAAGAGCTGTTGAATTTCATCAAAGTTCTCAAATATCAATAATTGCCCCTTCAAAATTCACCTTTGAAAATTATAATGGAAATTCAGAGATCAATGATATGTTATGATTCAATGTTGTGTGTACCCGACCTAAATGTAAACCCGACCCGAGTGCTAAATGTAATCCAGCTATGTGAATATAACTGAGAGCAAATAAGACCAAAGACAGCGATGAGCACCAAATTATTCTTTTAATACCGATGACATTTTGCAGATAACATAAAACAATGTTTTATAATAAATAAAAAAAAATTATAATATATATATAAAATATATATATAAAATATATATATAATATATATATATATATATAAAATATATATATATATATATATATATATATATATTTTTTTTTTTTTTTTTTTTTTTTTCAAAACGAAGATAAACTGGTAATGTTCAATGAATATTCAGAGCAGATAGGTTTTATAGAGAACCTTAAGTCCTTCAACAACATGGAGCAATCTAAATGCAGTCCCTGTATCTGGGTCACGTTACTTGTCTGGTTTGTCTATTCCTTTAACGTTCCTCTTTCCATTACACGACAACAACAAAAGACCAACAAAATATCAAAAGAGGAACAAAAGAAAAAGAGAAAATGAGTGACCAGTCAGTCAGTGAAATGCATAGCCTGAGGTTTAAAAGATGAAAGCACCATACTGTGAATAATAGAGGGAATGAAGGGGTGAAAAGGATTGGTGGTACTGCTGGCCTCCACAGCAGCGATCAGGAGACCACTGGTACCTCAAACTTGTCATTTGCTCACTCTTGTCTCCTGCTCCTCATTTGTGTCTTTTATTCTCTCCCTCTCTTTGTCTTTGTCTCTCTTCTGATCTCTTTCGAGTTTGTCAGAATTCTGGTTCACTGCTTGTAACCCCTGTCACCCGCCAGTAACACTGAAATCAAAGGCTTGCAGAAGGACAGACTCATGAAAAGAAAAACATAATCTCCCAGATGAATGTACTATATTGGGGCCATTAACCAAGAGGTTTTATTGACCACCACTTCAGGGACACTGGACAGGGACTAGAGGGTTGCATATCAAAGCCATCTCAAAGAACAATGGTGTGTTTGTTTCCACTGCAAGGTCTCCCAAAAAAGAGACCTAAAAGAGTCTATTGTAGTCTGTGTCTGTAGAAGTCCTTTGAAGAGCCAGCAAAAGCAGTAGCAAGTAGTTCCCTCTAACAGTGAGTCTCTAATGAGCTGTTAAACTACCGCAGGAAGTTCCCTGGAGGAAGAGGAGGGCAGCCAGGAGGTCTGAGCCCCAGTTCCACAACTCACTGGATTGGACCTGATTGGACTTTGTTTTTTCCAAGTGGGGAAATGCAGCTGGAGCAGCAGCAGGGATAAAGGTGGTACGGGGGATACTACAGGTGTATACAATTGTGTAAAAGTCAATGGCCAGGCAACAAAGATGTGAAAACTTTGGAATAAACAAATCATTTTGTTTAAAGTATGAATGACCATTCTTTGTGAGTGCCTCAACCAGTTTCCTTTGTGTGGTAGCACCAGACCCAGTATTTAGTTGCATCATAGATCATCTACAAATACTTAAATAGTAATGGTTTGTGTCACATTAAACCATGCAAATAAAATGCGATACTGTTATAATTACAATGGTTTATGGTTTAGATTGTCTGTTTTCTTGAGGATTTTATTTTTGGAGGTTATTACAACTGACTGTGGCCAGGAGACCTTGACAGGGACACTGTCCCATAACACAAATGTCACAGGTCTATGGGACAAGAAGATAGAAATACAAAGAGACAGGCGGACAGACAGACAGCGGGAGGGAGCGAGAGACAGGCAGATAGACAGGGAGGGAGGCAGAGAGTGAGAAAGAGAGAGAGAGAGAGAGAGAGAGAGAGAGAGAGAGATTGACAGAGGCAAAGAGAGTGACAAAGAGAAAGACGGACAGGGGGACGGACAAACAGTGTGAAAGAAAGAACGACAGATGAAGATAACCAGGTAATGTTGACTGTCAGGATATGTACAGTGACAGAAATATCAAGTGGATTAACTAGCTGGTTTACACCGCCACCCACTATCTCCACTATCTGTCTTTCCACTCCAGCCAAGTCTCTCCCATCATTGCCTTTCCAAGTCTTGCTTATTGGATTTTGGATTACTTTATTACATTGCTACAGAGTCCTTCATCAGCACTCATACTTGCAGTCAAAAGGTCTGATTTATGGACTCTTTCTTTCATCCAAACAGGACCTCGGGACTTGTGCTGAACTAAAATAAATTTTGGAAAGACGAATGGCGTAGGTAAACGACTGATGATGTTCTCTTCAGAGGGAAAAAAAATGAATCAGTAAATCAACAAAGACTGTAGACTTGAGACTGTGACTGAGGACAATAGAAATAAATGTCTTGACTTCACCTCCCATTATCTACACCAGTTGTGGAATACACCCCTAATCTTGAGGAAGCCCTTGGTGCAACTTCAATCAGGAAGATCTCTTATATTCTCATGTATTCATGTTTTTTTATTCCTTCGGGATGGCACGCCTTTCCATTTACTGACCTCCTACCAATTCATAGAAAAAAACAATCCCTCTGCCCTACAACCTCAGATACAAAAATGCTACCATTTGAATGTGTCTGTCCATTTAACCTTGTTCCACAATTTCCTCTTGCTCTTATTTCAGTAACATGAGTATTTTCCTCCAGACTCCGACCCACCTCCGCCAGCATCACGCCCACACCAGTCTCACTATCCATGGCCTACTCACTACACTGTTGTAGTCACGACAGCAGGAACTCATGGAGGTTAAACTCTTCCCGGATACAACAAAACAAATAAAACCCAGACCCGCTGACTTTTCCTGCTGTACATCTTGGGGCTTGCAGATTAGTCAAGTCTTCAACAGGGAGGAAGACATCAGGTGGCCTCCACGCCCGAGAATTTACCTTCTCCGTCTCAAATAATAGAAATCATTGAAAGCAGACCAAAAGCAGAGGGCCTTTAGGATCATAAAAAAACAAAAAAACCTCTATGAAAATTGACCGGAACAACAGGCATTTTGCAAATGGAATGCTTCAACATTGTCAATTGGGGCCTTTTATCTCTCTGATCGTTGTAGATAATTTGGCGTTCTTTGATGACCGAACTGAAGAATATTAACTAGTCCATTTAAATCTCTATCAACTATGCATATTTGGAAGAAGCAGACATGTTTGATTAGTAGCTTGTTTCCTAGCACATTATATAAATTTCAGCATTTGTCAAAACTCTATTCGTAGAAGACTCAAGGCCAAAATGTTTTGTCCTATATTGAAATTAATTATTTTTGCATAAACCTGTTGCTACCAAGGGGTAAGGGTATTCTTGCCTGTTAATAGTGAAATTCTTATGTCAAAAGTGTAGAAAAAAAACAAAACACAACAAATAACATATCAGCCTCTTTATCAAAAAGGATTGTTTTATGGAAATAAAAATATTATTACAGCGATGAGAAACAATTACAGAATGATCCCTCATTTGAGAGAACTGGGTAAAGGTTCTGCTGAACACGGTTGCGCATTTCCGCTGACAGAACCAGGCTGTCTCACACACTGACCAGGTTGAGGATAGAGTTGAGTCTCTCCAGCTCGCAGTGGACGATAATGCGATAGTCCTTCTTGTAGTCCAGGTCCATCAACAACTTGAGGAATGTCATCTCCGTCAGCGTGTCCAGGTTGACGGACGTCACCTGCCAGCTCTGCTCGGCCCCCGTGTCCAAGATCCTCTGGAGAACCGTCAGACCTGGAAGACAGACAGACAGACAGACAGACAGACAGAAGGAGGGACAAAAGGCCAGGTACAACGAGAGATAGACAGGGAAAGACAGATTAAGACAGAAAGACGGACAGACAGACAGAGAGGGGGAGAGAGACAGGGCAAAGGCAACAAGCAAAAAGACATAAAAAGAAGAAGACAGGCACATACATAAAAGCCGACATAGGCAGACGACTCGCCCAGGGGGATACAATGACAGATGGACAGGTACACAGACAGGTGAAGAGGCAGGCAGAAGAAATAACAGACGGACATGTATACACATGAATATACACAGAAAAATAAAGTGTGTACAATATACACGGAAAGACAGACATGTGCACCCATATACAGAGAGAGAGAGAGAGAGAGAGAGAGAAAGAGAGAGAGAGAGAGGTGTACAAGAAAATGCACAGAACCTCCAACAAAGACAAGGAGAAACACAGATATACATAGACAAGGGAAAAGATGTTAGTCAGAAAGATTTGCCACCTAGTACGGTCATCAGACAGCCTCAGTCAAGATGTAGACACAGGTCTGTCTGAATGTCTGTCTGTCTGTCGGATTGTCTTGTCTTTCTTACTGTCTGCCTTGCCTGTCTGTCCTAAACCAACAACTCTATTTCAACGCCAAAACACAAATTGAAGACAGTCCAGAGCATGTAACACATTTTGTCTTATTTGAACGCAAGTGAGCAGGGTTGAATATCTGCTACCAAATACAGTGGTATGAATGAAGTGGCTGAATAGTGGACATTTAGAATGGATTTGACCTTGTCCTCGGATATACCAGTGACCATGTACTCAAGGCAGGAAAAACATGTGCTCAATTAAATCATCTGCTAAAGTCCAAAATTAGAAATAATAATAAAACATTAGAATGTGAGATGGATTGTTAGATTGGATGGTTTTATACCTAGAAGTAGATTTTTTTTTGTCAATTTGATGGCAAGTCAAGGAATTGTGACAGGCATCGAAAAGTAGAAATGCTCACTGTAAACAATTACCAGACAACAACACTCCATCAGTGAAACCTTTGTTAAATGTCCAAAGGTAGGCGTCCAAAAATTTGGAAAGAGTCAAACCCATTTTGACAGAACTATTAATAGCAAAAAGTAGAACCCTATGCAATCAAGTGAACCATAAACACAGCCTGAATCCATACCCTTATGAAGGCCAGAGATAAATCGGTGTATGCATGACTGTGTGTGTGACAGGGTGAATGTGAGGCAGAATTCTAAAGCGCCTTTGTGTCCCTTGGACCAGAGGACAGGAGCTATATCGAGTTTGGTCGATTCACGATTTACAAAAAAAAAAGAAGAAAAACAACATAAATCGCATGCTAATGAGGAGGTTGTAAGGTGGAAATAATCTGACAGTTGAATGCTTCGTAATAATTCACCGTTTGCCAAAGAGTGATTGACACAGAGATCCACCAAAACTGTCGCTATACACCATTTCCTCTGGCACCGAGGTGATAATTCACCACATTATAAAAAAAATTATTCAAATGTGTTGTTGGAGGATTTGTGATACCGACACACTCTATCCGGACCCTTTGGAAGGCTTAATGTTATTTGGAGGGATTTTACAGTAATTAGGAGAGGCAGGATCTGCCATATTTTTACAACTGGTCAATTTATTCTTTCATGGTAAGCAATTGTGAATGAGAAAGTGAATCTAAGAATAATTGTCCATTAAAGTAACAGCTGTCAGAAAGAGATGAAAAGAGAGAAATCTGAGAAAAGAGAGCAAGAGATGGAAGAATAGGAACCTTATCTTAGGCTAAAGCCAAAGAAGGACCTCTCTCTCTGTATATATTTTTATATATATAAATACTGTATAAATATATCAGTTTATCATGTCTGCCATCCGGAATGTGGAGTTTGTACATACACATACATACACACACACAGATGTAAATACTGTGTCCACATAGTACACACACCTCACACATTTGGAAAAAAAATATTACAAATCAGATTTAAAAAAATATCAATAATATCAAGAGCAGTTCTCCTTTAAAAGAGCAACAGCATCTATCTCATCCCTCCATCCAGCCCCCTCTTTCTCTCCCTCCCTGCCTCCTACCCTCTCTCTCTCTTTCTCTGACATGATGAACATGTCAGGCAGGACAGCTGATCTAATCACTGTTGTTCTACCCTCAGGTCTGCTTGCTTATTCTTTCTCCCACCCGTTGGCTTGAAATCTCTTGTTAGAGAATTCACCTGCAGTTCAACACATTATGTTAAATTATATACAAGGCGCCATCACGAAGTGGGGCATGGAGAGGGAGCGATTTGGGCACATTTTGCACACCTGGCCTTGTCCAACGGTACCGACGATACGCACCTCGCGATGCGTGCACCACTGATAGGGTGCCAGCAATCGCCGCTCCACAACAGTGTGTTTTTATTTTAGATGTAGGTTATTTTATTTTACATCTCCTTAAGGAACGAAATTGTGCGTAATGGGGACACTTTCTTCATGACTCTTGCCCCGATAACCCCCTCTCCATGCGTTATGCGCAGAAAAAAAATCTTACCGAGTCTACTAGTCATGCCCCTTCCTCTGTGCCCCGTCCCCACACCGTTTTTAGTTGTTTTATTTAATGTTTAATTTGGAGGAATGGGGCACGGTGATCAGGACGCACGGGGAGCCGTGTCCGATTCACGCATATAAAAATACAGTTTATTTATCATTCCGCTTATTTATAATTCCTCATTGAAAGCTTATCTCTGTGCATTTTCTAAGCTTTTATCTGGTTTAACCTGTTATTGTAATGAACACTTTAACAGACACTAATAGACACAAAAAAAAACGACTGCTCGACTTGAAGAATCTCAGTCGACTGACGGGTTTCAAACTGATGATTCAACTCGTCACTCACTCACTTTCAGGGGGCAGCCCTATAGGAAGCGCTGATTCCAAAATGACAAGCCCTGTTACCGGTGCTCTCTCTCTCTCTCTCTCTCTTGCTGTCTCGCTGTCTCTCTCTCTCTCTCTCTCTCTGTCTCTCTCTGTCTCTCTCTGTCTCTCTCTTTCAACCGCCCCCCCACTCTCTCTCTCTCTCTCTCTCTCTCTCTCTCTCTCTCTCTCTCTCTCTCTCTCTCTCTCTCTCTCTGTCTCTCTCTGTCTCTCTCTGTCTCTCTCTTTCAACCGCCCCCCCCACTCTCTGTCTCTCTCTCTCTCTCTCTCTCTGTCTCTCTCTCTGTCTCTCTCTTTCAACCGCCCCCCCCCCCACTCTCTCTCTCTCTCTGAGTGGATGGGGGCGGGAGCAAGCAAGGTTTTTGAGCGTGTCTCGCGGTATCTATGGAGTGGGTGAGACAAAATGTGCACGTGCCAAGTAGTGTGAAGTAGATCTGCTGCTTGAATGACAAACAGAGGACCCAAAATGTACTTGCATTTTTTATCAACAATATTATTTTTGAGGGCTTTAATGCATGATTGGAATGATAGATTAATAATTCTGAGCCTATTTTTTTATTATTCTTATTTTTGTAATTTTTTATTTATTCATTGATCCTGGGCTACTCATAAAACATTGGCGCTGAAGCCCCGGATGCCCATCCCTAACGACGCCACTGTATACAAGTATAATAATGTATATAATGTAAGATATCAGAGGAATAATTTTGGACCTGCTATTATTATTATAAATAGTAGTTAATTTGTATTATTGCACCTCTAACACTATCTGGTTGGGTTCGGCCACCAATCTGGACAGGAACCGACTACAGCGGACTGTCAGGACTGCAGAGAATATAATTGGTGCCAACCTTCCCTCCATTCAAGACTTGTATGTGTCCAGGGTCAGGAAACGTGCGGGAAACATCACTGCAGACCCATCACACCCTGGATACAACCTGTTCCAACTCCTCTCCTCTGGTAGGCGCTACACAACACGGTACGCCAAAACAACCAAACACAAGAACAGCTTGTTCCCACGGGCTGTCACTATGATGAATACTTAAACCAGGCACACAGAGTCAGAGACAATCCCTGTGCAATAAACATGTACCACTGAACACTCACTGTACATACAAATTCTATATATTTTGGAGGCTAAACAGTTTTTAACATATTGTCAAAATAAACTAAAACTGAACTAAAACACAGTGTATATACTGTACATTGAATATATGCACATAATGTCATATCCACCTACCTCATGTAAAGTAACCTGTTAATTATTTATTCCAGCATCTTTGCACTCTGCCCCATTGCACTATTGCCTTCCTGCTACAATTTCATTGCTGTTGTTTTCTTGTGTGTGTGTGTGTGTGTGTGTGTGTGTGTGTGTGTCTATATATATATATAGTATATGAATACTTTTATACATATCTACATCTGAATATAGTAGTTAAATGTAAATGTTTAGCTCATTGTCTTTGTTTAAGCTGTATGTGTAGTCCATGTTTGTACATTGATAGCGAGGAAAACACTGGAGTCAAATTCCTTGTATGTATGTGAATATACGTAGTTGGCTCATAAAGCTGATTGTGATTCTGATTCTGATTATTGTTCGGATTATTATTATTTTTATTCTCCTTTTCTTTATTCTTCCCATATTCTCTACTTTTCGAGCTAAAAGTGTCTGGAACAGGACGATCACTGCAGCTGCGCACACAGTTGTTGGCCCATTAGAACCGGACGTCTCATACATCCGGTGGTTCAAGTTTCATCTACCTACGGAGAAGGAATTAGCGAAAAACCAATTAAATCTGACCGGAAGTAGCCAAACGTTCGTGGATCTCTGACACGCCAAGGTTCTAAAACGTCTGGTCGGGTTGTGGAGCGAGATGAGTTTGTGGAGGAAGACAAACATCATCATCCAATTTCATACACTCCATCGCTCTGTAGTGGTTGCCACACACACACACACACACACACACACACACACACACACACACACACACACACACACACACACACACACACACACACACACACACACACAAATCCTGTGTATGTGTGTGTGAGTGTTTCGCCTTACCTGCTTGACGTTGGCAGGGCGTTTCGTTTGATATTTTATTCTGTTGTCCTATTTGTAAATATAAACGCATTCCGTTCTCATCTAACCCGATGCCGTGTCCCTACTTTCTTTGCGCCATTCAAGCCAGTTGTAACAGACAAACTGAAGGAATCGAAAAAAGTCGAAAACATATTCCGTGTTTGTGTCCTCACAAATGGAGTTCACTTGCAGCTCCAGAACTTATTTTGGTCCCAAAAGTTTAAAAAGTTGATGAAATGTCTCTGAGGGACATGCAGTTTTTAATATGTTTGAATGGAACCGTGTTGTTTGTAACTTCCACATGGTGTGATTTCCTTCCACAGAGACACAGTCAGGCAAGACTCTCTGGACTGCAGGTAGGAGACAGCCACCTTCTAATTTTTAGGATGTCATTATTAATAATAATAATAATAATAATAATAATAATAATAAGTGTATTATTAATAATATTAATATTAATGTTAATAATAATATGTGTATTAATATTAAAATTAATATTTCACGACAAACGACCCACCCCCCACAAATTAAGTCCTCCAGAATCTGGGAAACAAAACTCCCTCTCATATCAGACCTCATGTCATCCTTCATTTAGACGACAGAGTTGTATTTCACATTGTCGCAATATGTTCATTTCATGAACCCATTTCACGGTGCCGCTAAAAAACAATGAATGATAATATAAAATTATTGACAAGCTCTAACACGTGGCTACGCTAGCGGATGAAATCGTTCCCACGGTGAAAGTTCGGATATTTCCAAACCAGAAACCATGGGTTGATAAATCCATCCGCTGCGCTCTGAATGCGCGCACGGCCGCTTACAACGACGGACTTGTATCTGGTAACATGGACAACTACAAAGCGGCGTCGTACAATCTGCGGAGGGCGGTGAGGGACGCTAAACGGACGTACAGAGACACCGTGGAGCTGCAGATGGAGCGGGGGGACACAAGACGCTTGTGGGAGGGGCTGCGAACAATAACAAACTACAAGAGCAGCTCCTCCCCAGCCACGAGTGTGGACGCCTCCCTGGCCAACCAACTGAACTCCTTTTATGCGCGGTTCGAGTCTGGCAGCAGCACCGCTAGCTCGCCGGCTAATTGGAGTTACACCGCTGGGGACGAGCGCGCACTCTCAGTGTCCGTGCACGAGGTCAGGAGGGCTTTGATGCGGGCCCAGATGGCATATCTGGGCGAGTACTGAAGACCTGTGCTAACCAGCTAGCTCCGGTGTTCACCACAATATTCAACATCTCCCTGGCTGAATCAGTGGTCCCATCCTGTTTCAAGAGGTCCACCGTCGTTCCTGTCCCAAAGATCGCCTCTCCAACCTGCCTGAATGACTACCGTCCGGTGGCCCTCACCTCGGTGGTCATGAAGTGTTTCGAGAGGTTGATTAAGGATTATATCTGCGCCTCCCTCCCCCGCACCTTGGACCCGTTGCAGTTCGCGTACCGGCAGAACAGATCCACGGATGACGCGGTCTCCCAGGTACTGCACACCACGCTCACGCACCTGGATGGCCAGAAGGGGGCCTATGTGAGAATGCTGTTCATTGATTATAGTTCAGCTTTCAACACCATAGTTCCCACCAGACTGGCTGTCAAGCTGATGGAGCTAGGATTGAATGCTCCGCTGTGCACCTGGATCCTGGACTTCCTCACAGGCCGCCCCCAGGTGGTCAAGGTGGGGAAGTACATGTCAAGCTCCCTCACCCTGAATACAGGATCCCCCCAGGGCTGCGTCCTCAGCCCCCTACTGTACTCCCTGTACACACATGACTGTGTGGCCAGGTCCAGCTCCAACACCATCATCAAGTTTGCTGACGACACCGTGGTCGTGGGCCTGATCACCGACTGCGATGAGAAGGCCTACCGCGAGGAGGTGGCTGACCTGTCACTCTGGTGCCAGGACAACAGCCTACACCTGAACGTCAGCAAAACCAAGGAGCTGATTGTGGACTTTAGGCGTGGATCACAATCGAGGACGCACGCGCCCTTGTGGATTAATGGGACTTCTGTCGATAGGGTGAGCAGCTTCAGATATCTGGGAGTCCACATCACAGAGGACTTAACATGGACTGTTCACACAGACACTCTGGTGAGAAAGGCGAGGCAGCGTCTCTACCACCTCAGGCAGCTGAGGAAATTCCGGGTCTCGGTGAGGATCCTCAAGTCCTTCTACTCTGGAGCAGTGGAGAGCATCCTGACAGGCAACATCACTGCCTGGTTTGGGAGCTGTACTGCCCAGGACAGGCGGGCCCTGCAGAGGGTGGTGCGTTCAGCTGAACGTACCACTGGAACTACCCTCCCCCCCTTGCAGGAGTTATACACCAGGAGGTGTAGTAGCAGAGCCCGTAGGATCATGAAGGATCCTCATCACCCCAACAACGGACTGTTTCAGCTGCTGCGGTCAGGCATGGCCTCCGCAGTCACGCAGCGAGAACAGAGAGACTGAGACGGAGTTTCTTCCCTCAAGCCATCAGAACTGTCAACGCTGACCTCACCAGGGGTCCTAACTGAGCCATGCACTAGGCTCCACTACCTACTGTACTGTATGTAGCATACTGTACCGCATACTGTATCACTGTTCAGGGTTGTTCGTGATGCCGTATTGCTGCGCCGTACTGTTGTATACTGTGCTGTATTATCCCAAACACTACCTCACACTATTCACATTCACATGCCACTTTAATTCACATGCCACTTTAAATGCACATATCTGTATATACATAGCCATATTCCTTCAACCTATTCCATTTTATTTCAATTTATTTTTATTGTATTTTATTCTATATATTTTTTATCTTATTCTATAAGTATTCAACTTACTGTATTACGTTTTAGGAGTCAGTTAGTCGGTCTATTAGAAAGGAATTTTCTACTTTTTATTTTATTTTATTTTTTTATTTTTTCCTAGGACATATTACGTGCTATCACCGGGTGCGTTGCATTACATTTCACTGCATATATGTATGGAAGTATGTATATGTATGTGACAAA
This sequence comes from Zeus faber, assembly GCF_960531495.2. NCBI lineage: Eukaryota > Metazoa > Chordata > Actinopteri > Zeiformes > Zeidae > Zeus > Zeus faber. Next base: position 2,982,419 of record NC_137200.1, on the reverse strand, counting down.
TAAAAATCTTGAATCTTGAATCTTGAACACAAACACACGCACGCAGTTAGCACGCACACACACACACACACACACACACACACACACACACACACACACACACACCCAGACACACACACACACATACACACACATACACACACACACACACACACACACACACACACACACAAAACACATGCAATTAGAAAACAGATCAGCAGGATTCAGAATGACTTCAAAGAGAAGGGAGAGGAAGAGAGTCGAAAGACAGAGGGTGAAAGACTTTCTTTTTTCTCCTCTGAGAGTTAAACAAAGAGAAACAAACTTCAAAGCAATACACACACACAAACACACACACTGTGGTCTGGTTGTAAAGATAAATGTATTTAATATTGGTTTAGACAAACAAGAGACACATCGTTACACACCTTGGAGACGGTTAATGTGTGTTTGTGCACACTGCTAGATAGATAAGTGTGTGTCTGCGTGTGTGTGCGTGTGTGTGCGAGCTTCTGTATCACAACTTTGTATTTAAATATTTTATTATCGTATGTGCCTATTCATCTTATTGAATGATAATTAAATCTGAATCTGAATCAGTTTCATTTGCCTCGGAATTTGTTTTGGTGAGGTTTGGTGCGTTACACGGACAATTGGTGTAAAAATAAAGCTTAACAGTCCAACCGAAAGAACGGCCAAAAAAAACAGATGCATACGTTGCATCTTAAGGACCAATTGCTGCCGTGTCTTCCCTAAGTCTGTGTGATGTAGGTCTGGTCAGAGAGAGAGAGAGAGAGAGAGAGAGAGAGAGAGAGAGAGAGAGAGAGAGAGAGAGAGAGAGAGGGTTTGTTTTATAAATATAGACACTCATTTACTCTCAACTATGCATCTCATTTCTATAAACATCCCACGTGCACGTCATAGACTTTTTGTGTGCCGAAGAGAGGAGGAACTGATAGCACTGGAGAGGAGGAAAGGAATGCATTGTAGACACACACAAATACAAATAAAATGCTAAAACATATGGCAACCCTTGCACCCACGCACACACACACACGCATGCATGCACACACACACGCACACATACACACACACATACACACACACACACACACACACACAGGCTCTGTCCTCTGTAGTTAATAGTGTTTCGGTGAAGCACTCAGACATACAGTGGGTTCCCAGCAGAGCTCTTAGAGAGAATTAGAGCTAGAGGCTTTCTGCATCAGAGACTCTCCTGGGCTCTCGGAAACATCCACTGTCTCACATAAGGGGCCACCCGGGCAATGCATGCTGGGTAACAGCCATCATTCGAAAAGGTTTTGTTTTTTTTCCCCCACCTGAACCCCCTTCAGCCATAAAACTGGTTTTGGAGTGACACTTTGATTTGAAGTGTGAGTGGAAGAGCGGCAAGGGACGCTCAAAAGGGCTGAGCTGGTCAGGGATTGGAATACCGCGAGGTTTGCAACGTACATTCAACATTTCATTTTAACATCGTGCATCAGGGCTGTTGAACCCCATTCTGTTGGAGGCTAGATGTTCAACTTGTTACCAGCTTAGGGTTCAAATCAAAATGATTTTTTTGTTGTTGAACCAGTAAAACAATGAAAATTATTCTTTTTTTAATTACTTTTAGCCATCAGGTAATTCCCACATTCATTTGAAAAATAATGAAATGAAAAATTAATATTTCCTAACTTTCCTAACTCATGAATATTACTAGATTATTTAAAAATGTATGGTCTGTTAGCGTTTTCCTGGACTTAATTTACTCGTATGAATTTTACTCGTATGTATTGTTGTCGATATATGTTGTCATCCCCCAGGACGTCCACAGGACAGAGTAGTTGCAGCAGTTCTTGATGATTAAAGAATGAATAAAGACTTGCACTGCTTTGGATAAAAGCGTCTGCTAAATGTAATGTAATTGCAGGTTGAGAACTCGAACTCCACTTGCAGACTAACTCTGTCCTAGATGCAACGGCACAAATACTCTGTTGTATGCCCAGCATGCTGACAGCAAAAAAATAGGTCAAATTTCAGTCCAACGTCAATTTCAGTTTTTTGCCGACTGTCTTTCTTATTCAAAGGGAAGATCTAAATGTATATTGTTGCGTGGGCCCCATTTGATTCCCATGAGCTGGCAGCTGAACAGGCCTGTTGTACATCATTCATCAGTCACTTGTTGCTGTATTTGTAGCTTTTTTTGTTTGTTAAATTAAGACATTAGACAGATA